>NC_136512.1:14900702-15163202 GCF_053919585.1 Euprymna scolopes
TTTTTTTTTTTAAGGTGGGGGGATACCCTGTATCATGCTAACGTGAAAACAAAATTAGTCTCTTACTGTGATAAGACCACATGGTTCCTGCTCAAAAACACTGGCAACCGTAATGCTGTTGTGAATTTTTCTTTCTTCTCTTCTGGTAGTGTTATTTATTGCTTTAGTGGTTGCTGGGTGTGTGTGGGTTTATAAGTATGAAAAAAAAAAACCCCAAAAGACTGATACATTCTGCAAATATCAGGTGCACACTGTGTGACAACGACACCATTGATCCTCTAAATGCTAAGGTCTTCATTTACATCTATTATCAAGGTCATGTTCATCAGTCGATAAATCAATTCATGTCCTCATCTTTACTCCCAAAGATATTGTGATTTTGTCCAAGTCACAACCTGCATTCAGCTGGCAACTGTCCTCAACCGAACTGTTGCCAACCGTCGTAAACCCAAGACTGACACAAACTTCCCCAACTGTCATAAAAACTGTTGCAAAACTTAGAGCCACACATAAACCTGCCCATGAACTATATATATATATATATATATATATATATATATATATATCTACCTTTTTCAGTTCTTTGTCCCAAAATAACTGCCACACCTTGATTAGCCATCCAACTTTAGTTCCTTTTGAGTGCGTTTGTGAAAAACTTATCCATTGCTCTGCCAATAAACCAATTTCCCCTTTTGTCATACTTTTTCTCTTTCTCCACCACTTTCTAATACTGGGAACGCCAATGGTATCACACTGCTTGTCCAGGTTTCAAACAGGCATATCCAACATTTAAAAGTTATTTTTGTACAGCATTCATGGAAATAAAAATGTTTATAGTTAGCAGGTGTTTCTGAATTATTATTTTTATTTTATTTTTTTTTTTAGATGAGAATTCATAATTACGATTCTTTTATTTAAACAGCTGCAGTTCCATGTAAATGTGGAAAACGATACAAAGGTGAGACATGTCGTCTGCCCACTACAAGTAAGTTTGGAAGAACACCAGAAAGCCGTAATGCTTAGAGATATTGAAAAGCCTGCTATGGCTAACCACATATGGAGGGGAAAGAGAAACCATCTCCCCTGAGGGGATAAAGTAAAAATTAACCCTTTACGACCTGGTCGAACTAATTCGTTCAATCGTAAATAAATGAATATAACGGCATGAAGTGGGAATTGATTTAAACACACCTTGTACGTATTAGTTCAGTATCTGAGTAGATACCAGATACCTCCAGATTGCAACTGTCCATTGCTTACGTTCAGTATGTTGCCATCTGTCTCATAGTGGAAGATTTCGTTTGTTGTCATTAATACTTTTTTTTTTCCTACTAGAAAAGTACTATGGATAATAATCAAAGTTTATGAAATACAAAGTTCTCGTGGGTAGTTTAACTATTGAACTTCATAATGAAAGATCATTATAATGAAAAAGTCTAAAAATCATAGTATCATTACCCTTTAAACTAAAATTAACAATAAATATTTTAAAAATCATCTGCATCATAATTCAGGTCATAAATTGTTAAAAGAACGGAGAGTAAGACTACTCAAAGAAACAACGCATATGTTGAGTAATGATCACTTACCAAGCAGACCCAGTATATAATTCAATACAATACGAGCATCATCTATATATTTATACCGTAATACCTTTAATATACGTACGTAAGTATGTGTGTCATGATTGCCAGATCATAAATTATTCGATCGAGTTATCCTATTCTATCTTCCTTTTTAATAAATAGGATCTCCTGATCACCGAAAACGCAATGTTAAAAAAAAAAAAAAAATCACTTATGGGTCATATGTACAACTAAAATATACCTTATATATTATTCCTTAATTGGTATTCATTTAATTATCAAATAATTAATAAAATATACCTTTTTGTTTTTCTGGGTAAGATCCAAGGGTAGTAACTGTTCTGTCTACATTGTATAATAATATTGTGGGTTTTCTGTTCACGCCTGGTGTCCATACAATGGAAATATGTTACAGACTCCTATAACGATATTGAAAATATTCTGTACTAACCAGATATATTCTGACACTACATTAACCAGATTACTTAACTCCTTTTACAGTTTTAACAGAAGGGCTACAATATCGCGGGGGTCTCCAAAGTCCACAGGATGCCAGCAGCAATATATTACATATGAAAGATGCCATTGTGGAATTTCCACAGGCCTTGCTAGCTAATTGTAAGTAATAGATAAGATCACCATTAAAAAAAAAAAAAAAAAAAAAATATGTAGTAAGAGTGTACATAAAAAAAAAAAAATAACGCTCTTAAAATTCGTATTAGAATTGTCTGCAAGGTTCTGTTGCGTAATGAATAAAATACTAGGTAAAATTCAGTTGTGACATTTTTCTGAAGGTTGAAGGTTCAATCCTCAGTGTAGGTGATCCTTGGAATGCAATTGCGAATTATTTAAAACTGACTGAACAAACGCATGCTATCTCTGTGGATAATCTAACTTTAGGTCAGTCTCTTTTATTGTTTCTTTGTTATCGATAGCTTTCTTTCTACAAAATCAAC
This sequence comes from Euprymna scolopes, assembly GCF_053919585.1. Lineage (NCBI taxonomy): Eukaryota > Metazoa > Mollusca > Cephalopoda > Sepiida > Sepiolidae > Euprymna > Euprymna scolopes. The sequence continues at coordinate 14,903,245 of NC_136512.1, forward strand.
ATTTGATTCTGGTTTGTCAGTTTTTCTTTTAGACAATTGCAGCATGTTAAAAAGAATAACATTTAATTTGGTTTAATTCCTTCCTTAAAATACTTTGTCTGGATCAGAAAAAAAAGATTTAAATCATCCATACAGTTACTTTTAATTGGTATAAAATGTTTAAAAAAAAAAAAAAAAATGGTGCAGGGAAACGTAGTTTAAAAGAGAAAAAGACTGTGAGTAAATACACTAATGATCAACACTAGGTTCAGATAGTCAGTTTAAGACTCTTTTCCCTCCTCTCAAAATTGGAGATCCTGTTTGTATGTACTGCCAGGCCTGTGATGGTTGTTGTCACTTTTATCCTGATGTATTCCCTCAAAGTTAAGGAGTTAGTGTCGATATCTTACTGGAATAAAATATTTCTTTCTATGTTTGTATTTAATATTGAACTAGCTGGGTGCCCGGCATTACTGGTCGTACAGTATGCTTAAACATGATATTTTAATTTATACAGATTGCGTATGTATTATTATAGAATCTGTCCTCTATTGATTATTATATATTACAAGGAATAATTTGCCCGGTCTACTAATTCGAAAAAATGAAAACAAAAAATAATAAGGTCATTCCTTAACAACCGTCTGTGGTTGTTTACAACATCACGGCAACTGATATTTGGGCTTGATAATGAATGCCCTGGAAAAGTCACTTTTGATTAATGTTTAGTTTTAAAATATACAAACGAATAAATGATTTGCAGTGATTTTAAATGGTACCTCTTTTATCATAAATTGTACTCATTAATAGGAAAAAATTAAAATGGTGAGGTACACCCAGGCTTAAACACGGGATCATTTGATCCGTAGTAAAATGCTCTACCACTCAGCTATATCTCCAGATGACAAGAATTTTTTTTTTATTTTTATAAGAAATGATTTGCTGAGATTTTATTGTCTCCCTTGGTCCGTGTAACGTAAAATATTCATCTGTAAAAATTCTTTTTATCTATAAGAAAGAAAGACTATTTTTAGGATTAGATTTTTTCGATTTCCGATACTTATCAGATGAATTTCTGTTCGAAAAATATCTAAGAACACTGCCAGACTTATAAATAAGCTTTGTGCGAAATTGGCAAAAGATAGGCTCAGCCGTTTCAGAACCTATATGGAAGGAACTCGCACACACAAAGTGACTTTTTACATAATAGTAGATAGAAATCTAGTTGTCAGTTTTGAGAATAAATTATAAAAAAATTTTGATCATCGGTTTTCTCAGTTTGGCAGAAATTACAAAGTTTGGTTTCTCCATTGACATTATCAGTTAGAACATTCCATTTTATTTGTCTTGTGTTTATTTAAAGGGTTTTAATCAGTGGTGGTCTGATTTTCATCACCTCATTCTAAAGAAAACTTGCATTTATATATCCCCCCCCCCATCGCTATCCTGTTTTTTGTATGCTACTTCAAATATCCCTGCTCATCTCTTTCTATGCCCTTGCCTCTCTCTCTCTCCCTCTGACCCCCCCCCCCCGGTTATCCCATGCACGCATCCCTTTAATTATTAGATGAGTTTATCCTCAGGTGACTCTATTTTGAGATTAAGGATTTTAGTATCATGAAATAAAAAAAACTAGAGCCTTGTGTCACCTCCCACTGCCAACTACCCATTGCTACCCCCTGGACCCCTCACTTCTACACCCTTCATCAGTCAAAATCAATATCCTGGGTCAGCTAACATTAGGTCATGTTTTTACGAACATAATTAACTTGTTCCTTATTCAATCTATCTTCTGCTATGGACGGCGAGTAGTTATTTCGATCAATATATAGGTTGCTGGTTTTGACAGGGCGATGGGTAGCTGATGAAGAAACCTGTCTTTGCTGGTAATAGAAGATACTACTCACACAAGCGGTAGCACCTCCATTTATCCGATCGGGTGACTGGATCGGGGAAATAAGAAGAAAAGAAAAATTAAGTTTGGACCTGGATTCTTTATATATGTGGTATTAATTTGTATATGAAGTCAATACCAGCTATACGGAGGACAAATTAGAGAGGACAGTTTTTGATAGTTGAGAACAAGCATGAACATTGAGAGTTGGTGTTGTGAATTAAATTAAAAGGAGTTGGTATGAACTGCAACGTTGGTGAGGAGTTCCGATAATCCCCCCCATCCCCACTCAGGGCTCTATGAACAAATTTATCTTTAGTCGACCTTTGACAACTAAATATTTTCATTTACTAGCCAAACCCAGGTGATTTTTGGAATATGACATCTTCGTTCTGTGATTATGTACATCAAGTTTTTTCCATATTTTTTTAAAAATAAGTGTAATTCTAAATATACAACAAATTTTATGTTGATACATCCTAATTTCTTCAGATGTTTTTTTAAATAGCCTTCGTTTAAAAATAAAAAGTATATTGTTCTATTAAACTTTTATTGTTTAAATAATTTAACTTTGTTCGTTTTATTAAAAAAAAAAAAAAAAAAAAAAAAAAAGATATTTTTCACTAAGTAGCGAGCTATCGCCAAAAGATAAGCATTTTATTATTTCTAGTCGCCACTTTGAAAAATTACTCGCAAATGCGACTATTTCACTCGCAACGTAAAGCCCTGCCATTACAATGCTATGCTTTCAAATGACCAGATTATTTACGTGTAAATGTATGATTACATCTGTCTACAACTGTTGGGCTTGTACAGTATAAAAAAAGTGTTAGGTAATAAAAAAAATTATTGATATCGAACATTTTTGATGGCTTGACAGCTGCAGTAAAAGTTAATTGCTGCAAACTGATGTTTCGTTGAACAGCCTAAAGACAACTCGTGGGAGTTGAAAACGTTCACAGCCAGAGTGAATTTTTTTTTTACACTCAAACAAATGGAAGAAATGGATTGCAAGAGAAACAGAAATTATCTCTGCTGTTTAACGAAACATGCATAAGAGATAAAAAAATGCTGCCCAAATATATATATATATATATATATATATATATATATATATACACACACACACACACACACTTACAAACCTTTTAAAATATTTTAAGGTTTGTAAGTAGCATAGTGAGAACGTCTAATTTGGAAATTCAAGTATTTCAGATTTGCATTAAATTTGATCGGTAAGTATGAGACACTATTGAAGAAAGATTATCTGATCTTCAATTTCTTCTGACGATCCCTTAAGCTTAACATTTAAATGTAATACATTTTCTAAAATCAATATCATGTATTGGATTTTGATTTAAAAAAAAAAAATAGATAAGTAAAAATTAAGATAGGAATTTTCTACATAAAGATTTTTTATATCTTTATAAAACAACATAAAAGTGGTGCCAAGTTGTTCAGGAAATATTACTCGTACTGGGATGAATGAATGAATGAAATATATATAATGTCTCATTGTATAATGCAAAACATTAATTCTACTGATTTTGGTTTGGATCCTTTACAACTTTCTAATTAATTTTCTTGTTTCAGGCAAAAACTGGCTTGTAAACTTTATTTATATTCTAAACATACATTTTATTAATTTTTTATCAAATGCAGTCATGGGAATAAAGACTCCCTCTTCCATTTAGAGATCAACTAGCAGGAAGACTCGACATTGCTCTGGGTTTAATAAGGGACACCATCTTTTTTTTCACTAGCTCATAACACTGATACTTTTTATTTTTTACAACCCCCCCCCCATTCCCCACCCCACCCCGTCGGAAGAAACAAAAGTTTCTGAATTAGTGTCTTGTGCATTTGGTTTGAATTTTATAAATATTGGACATTTTTAAACATTTGAAGTTTTAAGGAGTTTTTGCTCTCTTATGGATAGGACGGTCAGGTTTTATGAGTATCCAGCAGGCAATCCGGTGTTACCCGGTTGTGAGATAGGCTTCAATATATTTTAATTCATGCAGATTGCATATTTATTATTATAGACAATTCTCTATCAATTATTATATTGAACCTAATATATTTTAGTGAGATCAAAAGTATATATATATATATATATATATGACTGGTGCTATCAGCTAGAATCAAAATCAAAACTTACAATTCTACCCTCGTTCTTTAGCCTCTGAGCACGCCCATATATATATATATACACACACACACTAGCATGGATACCCGGCATTGCCCGGGTGGACATGAAGTTTGGTTTGGACACAACTGCTATGCTAAGAATATTGAGCAACCCCTACAAAAGAACGGAATCACCCCTCAAAAAGAGTAGGTTACAACCTCCTTTTTGTTGCTCGTGCGATGGAATTCCCCACCCCACCCCAAGCGACTACCCATTCGACAACAAAAAAATATATTAAAAATTAGCCGCAGTAGGCAGGCTCGAACGTGAAAGAGGGAAAGAAAGGAAAAATGTTACTGGGAAACGCTTTTGCTCATCGGACCACAATGACTTATGACGTTGAAAATAAGGTTTATAAACATAGTCTAAGTGAATTACACGTATGTGACGTGAAAATCACAATGTGACCCCCCCCCCGCCTGCAAGAAATAGTTTAGTTGGCCATCATAGTATTAATCTTCCTCCCCCCCCCCCGATTTTCACATTACTTCTCCGAGGCATTGCTCTTTCAGATTGTACTGATTTCGATTCGGTCGGATGGGTTTCAATCATAGTAAAACCAAAAAAAAAAAAAAAATTGCAACCGGAACTTGTTCCTATACTAACAGTTGTTTAAACACCGCCTTAAGAAAAAATACTTCCCAACACCCTGGCAAATCTTGACAGTCTGCCTAAGATTTAAAAATATGAGGGAGTGATCTTCTGCATCATATTACAGACCAATCAGTCTCCTGTGGGTCATAAATTGCTCCAGTCTGTGATAAACAGTTATAACCTATTCAGTGACAAGCAATATGGTTTTCATTCTGCTAGATCAGCTGTTGATATGCTGACGGTAATATCACACAGGACCAGTGAATTTATTGATGTCCTTGTTTCTAGAGCAATATATTTTAACCTATCTAAAGCATTTGATAGGGTTTGGCATAAAGGTCTACTTCACAAGATTGTCAGCTACTGAATGACCGGAAATGTCCTTTCAACCATCAAATCCTTGCTCTCTGATAGGTGTATTAAAGTAGTTACTGATGGGCAGAAATCTCAAGCTTACAGTATTGGTACTGGTGTACCTCCAGAATCCATCCTGGATCAACTTTTTCTAATCTTCATCAATGATCTCCAAATCGCATTTTGAGATGGTGCGTTGATATCTATACAGACAATACTGTCATCTTTGGCAACATTTCAGTCTGGCAATGACTAGGATCTTTCTGATTCTCTCTCTCTTCCAACATGGAGCATGTGGCACAATGGGATGAATGATTAATTACCTTTAATGTATCCAAACCCAATCTTCTATCTTTTCATCACAAATGCTTCTGTCCCTACTTGGCCCCAGTTAAAATGAATGAGTCTTATCTTGAAGAAGCACCCTACTTTAACAAACTTCTTCACCCCTGACCTGAAATGGAAAACCTACATCAGTCATTGCTGGAAAAATGTTTGGGTCATTCTACTGCTCCAGAAGGTATCTCATTCTTGGCGCAATCCTCGACTTGTACAAGAGACACATCTTCAGACAACGTTCACCTGGAACAGTAGAGACTCGACGCCTCTATCCATTGCACCACAGGCCCCGAAAATAGTGGTTTCAATCCTACCCAAAGCAGGCCGGAGGTTTCACCAAAACGTGGTGAGACACCACTTATTATGGAAGGCAGTAATTACTGAGGATATAGTTATGAGACTTAGCATTCCTATCCTGTCGCAGTTAACCACCTGAAGAAGGTCGGAGAATGAGTTGGTCGAAACGTGGTGAAACAACAAATATAAAGATGAGGATAAGTCTGCCAATAAATAAATAAAATACACAAATTACTCATCTCAAAGAACTCCAATAAAAAATGAAATTGGATGGTTTAGCAGAACGGTCAAATCAATGTTGCCATAAAATACAAGACTAAATCAATCTACAAATCAGTTGTATACAAAATCTATGTAAGTTTTTTGCACAACATGATCTTGTGATCGTACTGATTATTCGAGTGGTTGCCAATCTTTTTACATGGTGCCAAACTATTGAGCTCTTCAAATTTTTTTCGGCACACCTATCGCAAAAAAATGAATATATTCTAACCATAAAACCTTTTTGCAATATAAAATAATAATCATATAAGGATTATTTTTTTATTCATATAAACAAATCATATCAGGTATTCAGTATTTTTCCATAATCCAATTTTTCCCTGGATTCTTAAATCTCAATCCATAAATATTAGATGAGAAAGACCTAATCTGTTAATATTGTAATTATTATATTATTAAGAAATACATAATCTGTTAATATTGTAATTATTATATTATTAAGAAATACATAATCTGTTAATATTGTAATTATATTAATAAGAAATACATAATCTGTTAATATTGTAATTATTATATTAATAAGAAATACATAATCTGTTAATATTGTAATTATTATATTAAGAAATACATAATCTGTTAATATTGTAATTATTATATTAATAAGAAATATCTAATCTGTTAATATTGTAATTATTATATTAATAAGAAATATCTAATCTGTTAATATTGTAATTATTATATTAATAAGAAATACATAATCTGTTAATATTGTAATTATTATATTAATAAGAAATACATAATCTGTTAATATTGTAATTATTATATTAATAAGAAATACATAATCTGTTAATATTGTAATTATTATATTAATAAGAAATACATAATCTGTTAATATTGTAATTATTATATTAAGAAATACATAATCTGTTAATATTGTAATTATTAATAAGAAAGACCTAATCTGTTAATATTGTAATTATTATTAAGAAAGACCTAATCTGTTAATATTGTAATTATTAATAAGAAATACATAATCTGTTAATATTGTAATTATTATTAAGAAAGACCTAATCTGTTAATATTGTAATTATTATATCAATAAGAAATACATAATCTGTTAATATTGTAAACGAGATAAATATAAAGTATGACAACGCTTACCAATGTTTATAAATGTTAAGTTCAAAGTATCTAACAATTTAAACAAACAATTTATTGACTTTTAAATTTTTGTGATACATAGTCACAAAAAAATGAATGTATTTTACCTATAAAAGCATTTTTGCAAAAAAAATAAAAATAAATAAAGATCATATAAGGATTTTTTATTTTATTCATATAAACGCGTCAAATCAGGTATTCAGTATTTTCAGTAGTTTCTTCCCCAGAACCGCTAGACTTTGGAATTCCCTTCCGGGCTCCTTCTTCCTCGACTGTATTGACATGCGGAAGTTCAAGTGCAACGTGAACCGACATCTTGCTGCCCAACTCCCCGCATAGTACCCCTGTGGCTTATGTCCCTGATAGTAGCCTCCTACATCAAAGTGGCAACGTGCCTTGTTTGGGATGAAAATGTAATTTAAAAAAAAAAAAAATTCTTACATAATCTAATATTTTATTTTATTTTTTTTTTTATTTATATTTAAACATCAGTATTATGTCATGTGCGAGTATTTTTTATATAAACAAGTCGATATTAAAACTGTTTTTCACATATGTCTATCTCTGTCACTAATTCAGTCGTTCCCAACCTATTTTTATATCATGATTCACTATTGAACTCCTTAAATTATTGTATCGAGACTTTTAAACTTTTGAGGTACATTGTCACAAAAAATTTAATATATTCTACCCATAAAAGCATTTTAGCAATAAAATGATAAAAAATAAAGATCATATGTGTAACGTCACATAAACAAACAAACGAAAATGTCAGAAATAAAAATCCGACTCAGCATTTTGAAAAGTGCAAATGGAATGTTTTCATTTGTAGTTCCTCCAAATCAATGCACTTTGTTATAATTTTCGCTCATTCAGGTTTACACATTCGTCTTTCCCGGTGCGCATTTTGCTTTTCCTCTCTATCATGTGCTGTCCTTTTTTTTTTTCTTCCTCCTTGTGATGCAAGCTCGTGCATACCTGCTAATTTGCATATGTGCTATAACGGCTGCTGCTAATAGTTTTACTAGCCAGCTATCCTTCAGCTGCTGCTAATATTTTCACATGCGCTCATACGCGCTCTGTTACATAAGGAAAATTTTTTTGATAATATAAACGAGTCATATCAGGTGTTCAGTATTCTTCCATAATCCAATGTTTATTTTTTTCTTTATATTTAAACATCAGTATTAGATAAGTAATGCATGAGTATTTATTAATACAAAGAAGTTGATATGAAAGCTGTTTTTCGCCTGTAACATCTTTGTGGCACACCAGTAATCGTTCTGCAACACATCAGTGTGCCGTAGCATGGTGATTGAAAAACCACTGGATTATCCTATGCACACATGCAGCTAGGACTGATGAGGAAATAAGTGAACAGCTGTAGGGAAGCAGGCTGAGTATTTATTGAACTCCCCAGACGGAATGGCACTTTGATGATTGGCTGTTAGTTTCTGGGTGGCCGGATAGCAACAAACTGACAAAAGAAAAAAAGCATGTTGTCAGTTTGGGTGGCTAGTTGGTGAGGGGTCACTGAGAAGAAAATTAGACATTTAAGGTTTCCAGTCAAGAGTAAATATTTGGAGGGGAGGCTGGTTGTCAAAACAAATCTAGTATAGTTCAGAGGGGCTTTACAACGGTCTTAATTTAGTCTGGATTTGAATGGCTAGAATTTTAGATGTGAGCACTAGTGGCAGGGCCTCAACGACACACACACACGCATACGCAACCATTACCAAGTCAAATAAACAATGTTTATATTTTTCTATGTGAGTTTGCATTGCTTTTGCCTTGAATGCAACTTATGAACAAGTGCATGTGTCCTGGACACAGCCAGAATAAGAGATGGGGAAGGAAACTCATGGCATAAGCATTGGGCGGGACGGTCGATGGTCATCAGAGGCCAGCATGATTATACAACTTTATGATAGCAAGCTTAACTAACCAACCGTAGAAATGCTTAAAATTTTTTTTTTTTTTTTTTTTAAATACTTACCTTAAATTGTTCGATCGGGTTACTTGCACTTTAAGATACAAACTATGACTCGTTTTAGAGAAGGCGATATTACCTTGACTAAATCTTGTTCTTTGTGTTCCGCATGAACAAGCATAATTATTTTTGCTTATGTCTGCTTCTATTTTTCGATCCACTTGGATGGAGAGGGCTGTGGTGATGAGGCAAATGCAAGAAAAGGGGAGGAGGTACTTATTTCTATTTCCGTTTCTTCTGTTGTAAGCAATTTCAACTACTACTTGTCAAGCATTAATGAAGACTAGTTGGACCTGTGGAAATTCCATAGTGGATTCTTTCACATGTAATATATTGATGTTGGCATTCTGTGGATGTTCAGCGTAAATGGAGATGCTCTGATATTATTGTAGGTCTTTTGTTAAAACTGCAGAAGTATTTATCTAAGTTAGTAGGGATGCCTGGCGTAGCCTGGTCGTAAAATACACTTAAATATGATGTTTTAATTTATGCAGATTACATACATATTATTATAGTAATTTTTCTTTTTTTTTACATAGGCATTATGAAGAAGGCCAAGAGGTCACTCGAGGATAAGGGTTAAAGAGTGTATAGTAGAAATTGGACAATATAATAATCGTTAGTAATGAAAATTCGATAAATTTGTAAACTTATATGGAACGGCTCATCAAAAACTTGTTTACGTTTAAAAAAAAATGTCTTCAAGTCCAACGTTAACAAATTCCTAATGAACCGTCCGCTTAAGTAAACACTTCATTAATCTCCACACTAACGTACTGTACTTGCAATAACCCTTATCCCTGAGTGGCTTCCGGGCCTTGATAAGTGGTGACCACCGTGTAAAAAAAAAAAAAAGACTTGAAGTTTGGGGAGGGGGTGACCATAGATTGGAGCTCAGTCGAGCACCTGCCATGAAAATAGCGATAAAGCAGAGACAAACTCGCAACATCTCTTCTGTGAGAAAGAGGTTGCAGGGAAGAGAAAAAGACATCCCCCTACGAGGCTACGAAGTCTACTTTGAACTCTATCAAGGCAGGATAAGTCCTTTCTAGCAGCTCCAACCCAGGTGTGGGAACAGTACTCTATCCTTGGATGTACCTGGTTCTTATATAGATAGAATTGCATCAGCAGTGAGAGATCTACTGGATCGATAGAAGGATCCTACCATTTTTCCAGCGGACTTGGTAACGGATTTAATGTATGTGTTCCATTTAAGATCAGGAGTAAAGGCCAAGCCCAGAAGCTTGTCAAAACATGAGGCCTCCCCCAAGATGAGAGCTATTCATTTTAATTGATGCCAGATGGGGATCAGAACGTTGATGATGTAAAGATAAAAGCTTGGGTTTTAGATGCATTAAAATTAACAAGCCACCTCTTTCCCCATTGTACCACTTGCTCAAGATCAGAGGAGAGAGAATCGGAGAGAACTTGGTCGTTTACGGTCTTAGATGTGCTACCATAGATAGTAGTGTCATCAGCATAAATGTCTACGAATGATGTAAGGATGTGATTTGGAAGATCATTAATGTAGATCAGGAAGAAAGTTGGGCACAGAATGGACTGCTGTTTTCTATTGATTTTTATATATTATAAAATTGTGATTTCAAAAATAAAAAATATCTATATGATTTGGGTGCATCAGCTGGAATTGAAACTGAAACTTATAAAGAAAATATATATATAACTGCCATCAGCTATAACTGAAACCAAAACTTATGAAGAATTCTTGGTGAAATTATTACAAGAAATGGAAGATCATAACAATTAAACGGCAGTCACTCTGAAGAAAAAAGATGTAAGTGTGACACAAAATAACATGCTATCGTATTGATATATAGATGTCTGCAAATCTATATGACGACATTGGTTTCAGCTTTCCTATTTATTTTAATGTTCTTCCAGACATGTTTTACACCAACAGTTTTTTTTTTTTCCTCTCAACACTAAAGTTAAGTTTCTGCTATTGTTGAGCTGGTTTGGTCCCTGTTGACTAAGGTCCTGTACAGTTCTAGGAGGTCCACCCTTCCAGGCTTTGCCTTCTGCCGTTGAGAACTAGTTTGTTTATTGCTAATCACCTGAGGCACCCCTACTACAGAATGCCAATGGGCTGCACAAGCATTTTTTGTGTGTAGGCCATGGTGTTCTTCCTCTAGGGCAGAGGTCTCCAAGTTTTTGAACGAGAGGAAGGCATATTGCTGAATTTTTAGAGCTACCGGAGACAAAATTTAAAAAAAAAAAAAAAGACCTGGGCATACTTTATAGTGTTTTACATAATTTTTTTTTTTTTTTTTTTTTTTTTTTTTAGTGAAACTGGTTCTCCAAAACCTCATTCTTATAATCATTTTCTGAACAAATAGAAAAACTATCATACTACTTCATCACGTTGGCACAGTCTGCTATGGCATTACACGTGGTGGTGTCTGCTATGGCGTCATATCCAATTCCTCGGCATACTTCAGCCATTCACGATTCCATTATCATGCACTAAAGACACAAGAACCGTTTGTAGTATCCAAGTCAGATTCGACCATTACAAGTCATGTTTTCAGTTGACCACCACTCTCCTTGCGACATCCCAGTAGCGGTGTCATGTGACATGGTCTGTCATGGTATCATATATGGTGCAGTTTTCCATGGCGCCATATGTGGCGGTGTTGGTCATATTACCTTGTGAATCGCGTCAGTTAATGTATATCAATGGTTATCTGTTATAATATTGAATTAAAAATTAAAATGGGTATGTCAGGGTGAGGTTATGTACTTTTAAACTAACTAAATTTAAGATTGTGTCTTTTTTTTTTTTTTTTTTTTTTTTTTTTATTGTTTTACTAGTGGGGGTGCCCGGCCCTGCTGGGTCGTAAAATACACTTATATATATTTTAACATGTGCAGATTTCGTATATATTGAGAACCAATTCTCTATTGAATATTATATTGTACCTAATATATAATAGTGATTTCAAAAGTATAAGAATAAAAGTGACTCTGGTGCCATCAGCTACAATCGAAATCAAAACGTTTAGCACTCCACCTGCGTTCTCTACCGATGTAGCTATCAAGAGATGAAGAAAGATTTGATATTAAACGACTTGGAGAAATGAATTTAATTTGGGCAGTTCATATCGTTAAATTGAAATGGACATTTTATATTTCAACTTGCCGACAAGTGACACGTGTTATCCATCCACCTAAACAAATATTTTACTCATTATAAACAATACTTGGTGTATGATTACTATTTCCTTTTAATTTCAGTGTTATGTGACCGGTAGTTAAATATTTACACAGATGGACACACACGCACACCTAGTTTTATATATAGTTTTTTAAACATAGAAATTTTACTTTAGACATCAATACTAGAAAGTGTATATCGACTTTTTCGAGCTTTCATTCAACTTATAATATTGATATTTGTGCACAGCTGTTATTTCTGCTCTATTAATTTATTTTGGTTTATTTGTATGAGTATGTCTTGTGTGTGTGTGTGTGTATGTCATTCACATACAGTACTGTTTTGCTGTTTCACGGCTCATCTGTGTGGCTAGACAAGCAACTGGCTCAAGCCAGGATTGAAACGCAACCGCCGAGGCGACAGTCAGTGCTTCTCACCGTTGAGTACCTGTGAACTGTTTAATGTCTTCCCTTTCCACCCTTTCTGTTTTTATTTCCCTCTATTTTCTTTGTCTCTCTTTATTCCCACCTTGGTGAAGATATGAATTCGGTTGTTTTTTTTTGTTTTTTTTTGTTTTGTTTTTTTACAAATAAAACAAATTTTGAAATTTTTTAAAGTTGTAAAAGATTTGGCGGTTTGTTTTATATTTCTAAATAAAAAAAAAAAAAATTTTTTTATATTATCTACTTGGTTTTTGGTACGCAGATAGGAAGGAAGAGAAGTTCTTTGTGGTGGTGGTAGTAGTAGTAGTTAGATGAGTTCTTACTTTGAGTGTTTTACAGGGGAGGTTAGCATAGATCGAAACCTAGTTGGGTACCTAACACGAAAATAGTCACAGAGAAAACATTTGATAGTTAAGTGATATGTTCTTCCACCTTTTCCTGTTTATTCTATGCCCCTCCCCCCCCCTTTTTCCTCCTCCCCCAATTTTCTGCGTTCCATCTTTACTCTCACCTTTCCTTTATCGAAGATATGAATCGATTTACCTTGCTGGTTAGTTTTTTTTGTTTTTTTTTATTTACAAATCTATATATCTATACAAGTGAGAATGCGTGTGTGAGGACAAGTCTCAGCCTATATACACAATGAATTTTTGATCTACAGACTGGAAATTTGGTATATAGGGTATTCAGACATGTGGACAACTTTTTAATTGGTTTTCATCCAGAAAAAAGGGCTGTTATATAAAGGGTCGAAATTGAAAATATGTGGAGGCAGTCATCGGATTATCTGTCTGTCAACTGTTCCACGAATGTGCATGCATGAATGGTTCACATGCAGATTCCTTATGTTAAGAATAAGTAGGTTTGAAAACACTTTTTAAAGATCGTGTCAAGCTATCCTAAGGGTTATCATAATTTATTCACTGTCTTTTGGTTTTGGTTACGATCTCATCTAGAGTATTTTATTTTTGTACTTATAAGAAGTGAACTGTTCAAGAAAAAACAGTACTTGCGTGCACGTCTCAGTTTCCGTCTGAATTAAAATATTCATACGTATTTTAGAACCAAGCAACGCCGGTAGCCTGCTAGTACAAAAAAAAAAATTGCAAATTGTAAAAGGTTTATCATTTTATATTTTTTAGAAAAATTTTGTTAAAAAAAGGGGGGTTTCTTATGGATTGTATGAAGAATATTATGAGAGGATTTGATCCAAGAGAATAACTTGAGTATTTGACATTGAAACTGGCACTCCTATTGTACCTATTTACTATGCCTCCCCACGGGACAGAGTTAGACACCAGGGTCGTTTTTTAACGTGGAGAAAAGGTACAAAAATAAAAATTGTCTCAGTCGTGAAGGATTTCTCCTCCACCGAAAGAGAACAAGAAAATGAAGTGCAGCATCTGAAGAACAGATACTACACTTTGATCTTGACCAAACGTTGTTAATCTCGGAGTTAAGACAATGGAGTTATCGTGTCTTTATAGATAACAATGTCTGGAGTGACCTGCTCTTGGTGATTGTTGTTGTGGATGTGACTTTTGAGGAAGGAGTACATAAGCAGGGAAGCAATCCTGTGGTATCGTGTTTCACAGATGGGAAGTTTTGGAAACAAACGCTGTTCATGGAAGTTCTTTGGTTTTAGGTACTCAGATAGGAAGTGAAGTGAAGTTGTCTAGTGGTTGTAGCTAGACGTGATCTTGCTGTGAATGTTTTATAGGAGAGGTATCATAGATTGGTGCTCCATCAAGCACCTTTCATGAAAATAATCAGAAAAATTAATATCTATTCTGTGAGAAAGAGACTGTAGGGAAGAACCCCCTCCCTCCCCCGATTGCAAAGCCCATTTTGTGCTGTGTAGAGGCAAGAATGTTTTGAGACAACCCTCCCGGGATGTGGCAGCAGTAGTCCATCTTAAAATCTACCTGATTCTTATACAGATAGATCATTGCATCAGGAGTCGGACACTTCCTGGTGCAGTAGAATGGTCCACCTATTTTTCTAGTGGCTTTAGCAACAACAATTTCTTTGTTTTTATTTTTAGTGCATCCAAAAAAAAAGGAGATTTATTCCTGTCTTTTTTCCTCAGTGTAAATCTATTTCTGCATAAGTACGTTTTTAAACCACCTGCTGTTATTAAAATAAGTATTGAATTGAAAACCATGTTTAACTTCTGTGGCTAGCTATTCTGCACAAGTCCTGAAGATGAAAAAGTTTTCGGTCGATAGCTGTTCTGTATAAGTTTCAGACTTTATAATTTTGCAGGCAAAAAGCAAAAGATCTTTTGTGTTGACATGAAAAAATGGTGTGTAGGAATGCTAAAAGATTCAATATTTTTATGGAGCAATTCTGGATTCTCATTGGTTGCTAGCAGAACGTGGCTCCATTTGATTGGTCAGTTCCTATCGCCAGTGTCTATAAGTAGAACCTTCCAACTGTTGGTGATCATACCCTCTTATTATATCTAAAATATTGCAGCGATAAGTATTTTTGTCATATTTCGGCTGAGGCATCAACCATCAGCCTCTCCTTTCTTTGATAAGTTAGAAATTTTTTTTTTTTTTTTTGTATCCTATGCCAAGCACAAACCCCTATTGCCTCCCTGTGATTGTTTCGTAAGTACTTCTGTGGAATGTGCTCTGATGAACTTATTGCACTTGTACATGTCTCAATGAAAATAACGCCAACCCAACCAACTAGCAGCAAAGTTTCAACTCACCATTTTATTTTAATTTTTTCTTATTAATGAGTTCAGTTTATGATAAAAGAAGAGGTACCATTTAAAATCGTCACAAATCATTTCTTCATTTGCATATTTTAAAACTAAACATTAATCAGAAGTGACTTTTCGAAGACATTCATTGTCAAGCCCAAATATCAGCTGACGTGATATTGTAAACAAACAC
The DNA here is from genome assembly GCF_053919585.1 of Euprymna scolopes. NCBI lineage: Eukaryota > Metazoa > Mollusca > Cephalopoda > Sepiida > Sepiolidae > Euprymna > Euprymna scolopes. The sequence goes on from NC_136512.1 coordinate 14,918,790, forward strand.
AGACGGAATTTGAACAATGTTATCATTATTTTTTTTTTTATTATTTAAAAAATCATTTTTGGGAATTGGTCCACCAGGCAAATTATTCCTCGTAATATATAATAATCAATAGAGGATTGATTCTATAATAATAGATACGCAATCTGCATGAATTAGAATATCATGTTTAAGCGTATTGTATGACTGGGCAACGCTGGGTTGCCAGTTTCTATGAATTATTTAAAATTGAGTTCAGTCTTGTTGGTAAAAACTTCAGCCGTTACTTGACAGTATTTTTTTTATCTATGTAATTTGTGTTGTCTAACAACTTTCTATCCATTCTGTGTTATCCCTTTTTAGTTATACAAACTTCCAGTGTGAGTGTTTGTCTGTGCATTTGTTGTCAATTGGAGTCTTCAAGCCAGAGTTTGCACAGGCTTGAAAAAATCTGGAATTTTGAGCTTTGTCCTGAAAAAGGCTTTATTTTATGAAAGGGGCTTGAAAATTGTATTTAGTAAAAATTTGTGTTGGAATATTAAAAATAAAATCGAATAAAAAAAAAAATACTATTAAAATATTTTCAAATATTAAAAATAAACTTAAAATAAATACATTCTTCTGAAATTGCATCGTATTATTTCCGGTATTGTCTGAACAAGAGTTATGCCCCTTTATCATGAAACTACCCGATGTTATCTATATACTTTATGTATGTAGCTAATTAAAATAGTGTTAAAAATATTTTAAAGATTAATTAATATTGTTTTTATCTTTATATATCAAATTCTGTTTTTAAAACTTTCATTTTGTATGGAAAAAGCTTTGAGAACGGTTTGAAAATGGACACTGAAAAATTAATGAAACCTTGCAAGCATAGCCAATGTTATATTTGGAATCGGCAAGCTTCTACAGATATTTAGACCGGCTTTAAAGTATTAAGTTGTTTTCTATCAAAACTTAAGGAAAAAACTTTAAAAAAAAAATCATCAATCTAACTAAAGAGGGGGGAAGACCAATCTAACGCCAGCTAAAATTCTATTCTAAACAATCTTCACGAGTTCTGTCATTTTTAGAAAAAACATTTTATTTTAGACCCGTTTATGGATGCCTGTCAGTGTGTCACTTATTTAAATCTATATTTATTAAGAAGTTAATGTAGCTTTCTTGAAGCTTTGTTTAGTGTGTATACAAAGAAAATTTAAATTTATAGAAGACAATACAATGCAGAAGTATAACAGACATAAACTGACCAAAATTCAAATATCTATATTAATGTGATAGCAGATGCGTTATTTTGTGCATCACGCTAACATCTTTTTTTCTTCCGAGTGACTGTCATTTGTTATGGATTTCGATTTCTTGTAATAAATAATTTTACTAAGAATTCTTCATAAGTTTTGGTTTTGGTTATAGCTGAAGGAACTTGAGTTTTATATATATATATATATATATATATATATATACACACACATTTCTTTTTTTTCATAAGTTTTAGTTTCAGTTTCGATTTCAGCTGATACCCCCCCCCAAGTCATATGGATATATATATTTTTTTTTTAATCAAAATTTTATAATATATAAGAATCGATAGAAAATTGACTATAATAATATATACAAAATCTGGATAAATTAAAATATCATATTTAAGCATATTTTACGACCAGGCTATGCCGAGTATCCCTGCTAGCTTAAATACTTTTGCAGTTTTAACAAGAGCTACAGTAATATCAGGGCGTCTCCATTTACAGTGAACATCCACAGAATGCCAACATCAATATATTCCATATGAAAGAGTCCTCTGTGGAATTTCCACAGGTCCCGCTAGTAAAGGTGAATAAGCTATGCAGATTCACCGTTTTATTAATGTGTATGTATATTAGTGTTCGGATGATTAATCAGGAATCTGAAGAATTGGGGGTATCGGAATTGGAAAATTTGTGCCTATTTTCCAATGCCAAAAACGATTCCTTTACTTTTTTTTTTTTTTTTTGTTTAAAACAAAATCTTCCACTGTTGATAATAATACTAATAAATATATTTATTGATTTTAAACTACGATTAAAGCTAAAATCTTTAGATAACCCTCCCCTCTAAAGGTGTGCTTTGACGTTTGAGAAAATATATGCACACTTAACATGCGTTTTTATGATGATCGGAAATAACAATTTCATAGTTACATATTTAGAGATTTAAAAAGATTCGGAATTATATTGGAACCATCCCATATATATATATATATATATATATATATATATATAGTGTGTGTTGTGTAAACATAAATAGATTGTAATATTTCTGAGAAATCTCCCTTTGTCAGACATGTTTGACTTTCAAACATTTATCATATTCTCTGCTTATACTACTATTGTCACTTGTAGACTGTGAGATGGAAGACAATTATAGCTGATTTGGTCCATCTGTAACTATAAAAGTCTTGATTTTCATAAATCTATGCTGGGATATCTTCAGCATAAAAAAGATAATGGTCTTTCAATGTGTCAAATAAAACTTGATAAACAAGATTTTGTTGGACATGTTCAACATGTTAGATATTTGCAGTTGTCGATAAGTCTTTTTAAAACCATGCTGGAAAAATAGTGGGATCCTTCTATTTATCCAATAGATATTTCACTGCTGATGCAATTCTCTATCTATATAAGAGCCAGGTACGTCTAAGGATGGAGTACTGTTGCCACATCTGGGTAGGAGCTGTTAGAAAGGACTTGTCCTGCCTTGATATAGTTCAAAATAGACTTTGTAGCCTCGTAGGAGATGTCCTTTTCTCTTCCCTACAACCTCTATCTCACAGAAGAGATGTTGCGAGTTTCTCTGCTTTATTGTTATTTTCATGGCAAGTGCTCGACTGAGCTCCAATCTATGGTTCCCTCTCGCCAAACTTTCACAAGAAACACTCGTTTAGCTGAAAACACTACCAATAATTCCCCCCACTCTTTATCTGTGCCTAAACCTAAACGTAGATTCCATGAACAAAGCTTCTTTCCCTGAATTGTACACCCGTGGAATTATCTTCCGTTTTCCTGTTTTCCAGCTGACTACAATATGGTTGTCTTCAAGTCCAATGTAAACAAGTTCTTGATGAGCTGTTCCACTTAATTTAACAAATTTACCGAATTTCCATTACTAACAATTACTATATTATCCAATTTCTACACTCTTAACCCTTATCCTTTAGTGGCCTCTGGGCCTTGATAAGTGGTTATTCCTATGTAAAAAAAAAAAAAAAAAAAAATTATTTGCATGTTCCAAAACGTAAACAAATAATTTTTTAATGAGGTTCTGCATAGTTTAATATTTTACTCCTAACATTTTCTTAAGTTTTCTATAAGTCTTCTGGTTACCTTTGATCTCCCTTCCATTTCTCCTGACCAGATTTTGACCGAGTTGCTTTATTGTTAATTACTTTCGATTCTCGGTCACTGTAAAGAGTTTATTTATTTTTGTTTTATTGGTATCTTAACTTTTAAAATTCTTGATATTTATCACAAACCGACCAGTTTAATGTGTGAAAATATCTAAATATAGTGAAATTTCTTTAGTTTCAATTTGTAAGAACTCATTTTGGAGTTTTTTTTTTGATAAAATGTGCATGTAAACAAAATCTGATCTTCTAAATGCAAGAGTTTTTTTTTTTTTTACCTATTCTAAGTAATGTTTATTATTTAATTATATTAATCTCCGAAACTGCTATATGGTAAACAGCTAATGATAAAAATTTAAGTTAGGTTTTTATTTTATTTATTTATTTATTTATTTATTTTTTTTTTTCACTCACTCGTTCAAAAGTTTGTTTTACAAACTAGCCGTCTTGAGCCTCAGTTATCACCTTGATACGAGTCCGGAACTGGGATCATGCCTTTTCCATAATCGCCAGTGGGAGCTCGGTAGATGGTGGCGATCAAGCTGGCTTTGATATTGTCAGAGATCATGTTGGTGATGTTCTCGACTTATGACCAAACAAAGTAGTCCAGCAGGTTCAGGTCGGGAGGAGAGCGGCAGTGAAAGAAGTGTACAAAGTCGTAGCACGCCTTCTGAAGCCAAGCCTGGGTCTCTTTGGACCAGGCGATCACCACATTCTTCGGCACATTCAGGTACACTTTGGTGTTGAATTTCAAGTCAACTTCAAAGATGTGAGGTGGCATGATGTGGCCCTCACTTGAAACCACACCGAAGACCATATCTGTGGCTGGAAACTTTTACATCACCCTGGGTACGTCTCTGTTGTTCATGGCTATCTAGCGATGCATTTTGAGGGTGCTGGCAATGGTCCTGTTATCATAACTTGGATTGGTAGAAAGCATGGAATCATGTCTTTTGTATGACAACAATTTTATTGTACAAACTTGGTAAATTTCAGTCTGCTAAAAATTAAGTTTTGTGAAAAAAATTTGGGTGGTCCAAAACTTATGGTCAGTACTGTATATTAAGTGTTGGGACGATTAATCTGAATTGGGAATTAGAAAAATTGGGACTTTAGGTGGTATTGGAATCGGAAAAATTTGTACCTATATCCCGATGCCAAAAACGATTCTTTTAATTATCTTTATTTGATTTTGTTTAAAACAAAATCTTTCACTTATTGTAATAATAATGAAATAACAAATATTTATTGATTTTTAAATGATCAGTAAAATTAAAATCTATAGATCACACGCAAACATGTATTTTATGTTTGAGAAAAAAAGTCGACCTCATTAAGTCATTAAAACGTGCACCTGCCAAATCCAAGTAATTGAATAAATTCAAACGTCTTTCCGTTAGCATCTCGCGGTAGCCCAATGGTTAAAACTGTCGCACTCTTTTTTTTTTTTTTTTTTTTTTTTTTTTTTTTTTCACACTTTAATTTACAACTTTGCCTCAAGGCTTCGGGTTCGATCCTCATACTTGCCTACCAAAACATTTTTTTATTTTAACCCCCCCCCCTCCCCGGAGTTTTGATTTACCCAAAACCACACACACCTCCAAACACCCGGGCAACGCCGGGTACCCCTCGCTAGTTTCTGAATAAAGCAAGAATTTAAGTTTAAAAAGAAATAACTTAAGCCAACTTTCTAGCGATGATACATAATTTACTTCATCTTGTCTTTGCGAGATTTATCAGATGTTGCCGGTAGTTTTAGATTAAACACAGGATCCTCGGTGCAACTTTATTTTAGTGTGTCATCCAACCCAATCATGTATTTTCAAACAAAGACATTTCAGGGAAAAACATTACATACTTACATGTTATTTCGAAATTAGTATAAATTCCAAAATTTATAAAACATTGTCCAGTAGAAGACATGCGAAATTTAATTTTCAGAAAAAAAGTGTATAGTATTATCAAGAATAAACAAGAAAGCAGTTATCTCCTCTTGATTTCAAGCATCTGAAGGGTTAATTTACAGTGAAGTTGAAACTTTGAAAAATTCTGTTTATACTTATAATTATTTTTCTACTGGACCGTTTTTCATAATTTTTGGAATTTATACTAATTTCGGCATGACACAAGCATAAGTAGGTCATAATGCTTTTCTCTAAAATGCATTTTTTTTTTTTTTTTTTTTTAAGACACACTGTAGTAAAAGTGCACTGGATCTTCCATTAATGTAAGCTTTTGAGTAACTTGGTTAGACACTCAGCGATCACGGCAACATCCTTAGCAAAGTTGCTATGCGCATCAATGCAACATGGCATCCTCTGTGATCACAATATCAATGACCGTCCAAACTCAAAAGATATATTGGATTGTTGTGAAACCTGTTGCTTTATGCAGCTCTGAGTGTTTATCAACAATGACCAAGCAAATAATCATTGTTATGCATTGTTAAACTGAAACTTACCCGCATCATTACTCTTTCAGTACTATATTACAATGGGGGATAACACTCAGTGAGAAGTATCATAATACCATAGAATCAGCAGGAGTACTAGTAGTATGAAGCACATAGGACTACCTGTAATGGACATCACTGAATAGTATCTCCGCTTACTCTTTATCCTATACTTGTAATCTTTTAGTTAATATATCTTTCTTAGACCTAATCCATGTTTGGTGTTTTCCTTCCATCGTCCCAACCTTGGGTTCACGTCATTATGGAAAACAAAATGCTCCACTGGATATCTGGAATGGCAGCCCGTCTACAACAAAGATATCGGCAAGTGCTACAGAATAGCAGCGCACAGGCTGAGCAGGACAATATGAAACCATGGCAGTTCAGATGGTTTGGAGATGTGCTAAGGGTCAATCGAGACATCGCTACGAAACCTGCATTTGCATTAGAAGTCACCGGAAGCGATAGAGGTGAAGGTCGATGATGAGATGGACAGGCACAAAGATCTCTGTAGAACCGGACTTCACCCAGACTAGGCCTGTGATTGTGTCCAGTAGACAAAAGTTCATCATTATGGAAGAAAATAAGGATATTATAGAAAGTCATGTCAATGTTTATGAAGAGATCGAAGCTAAAAACATGCTCGCTTTTTATGTATAAACATTTTGATATAAATGAAATAAGTATTTTCATATAAACATTGGAAAAACAAAGTAGAAAAGCAATAGCTGTGTTATTCTGAAGTGTTACATTCATTTCAATTGAACAGAATTGTATGCTGGTGGTGGTGGGGAGGAGGAAGTAGAAATAGACTTTTTTTTTTTTTTTTTATTGAATAAATAATAGCCGGTAAATAAATAACAAAAAGGCCATATGCTAAAAGTGAGTATTTAGCTGTTGAACTGTCCGCCTCTGGAACACTGTACCACTGACCTGCTTTACTGAGTGTTTGAAATAAATTCGATCATCTTTTTAAGCAATTACAAATTTAGAAGACAAAACCTTTGTAAACTACAGTGAGGAGACAGATATTTTTATTAAAAATCAGGATATACATTTTTATCTCGACTCTATTTTTCGAAAAAAAAAAAAAAAAAAAAAAAAAAAAAGTTAAAATTAGGTAAAGCTTAATTTTTTTTTTTTTTTTTTTTTTTTTTTTTTTTGAAACGCAAAACTTTGGATATTTTATTATCATAAATTTATAAGAAAAAAGTATCTAATGATTTTTTATATAATGGGACGATTCCAATATTTTTTCCAGATTCCAATACAATTACAGATTCTGTTTCTTTATAAATCTCTAAATATTTAACCATTAAATTTTTATTCCCTCCTCCCCTCCAATTATCATAAAAGCCATTCTCAAGTGTACAGATTTTTTTCTCAAACATAAAAACACATTTCTAGGAGGGGGATCTATAGATTTTAGTTTTACTAGTAATTTCAAATCAATATAGGATTTTAACTGTTTTCGTGTTCAGCACCCTCAAAAACTTATAATGGTGGTTATTTCAAAGGATTTTTTGTGGGTGGAAAGATACTGCACCTTTACCAATATTTCAATTATAGTCATTGGTTTTCCTAGTTTTGTATATGAATTACAAAATATCTGATATTTCCTCAAAACCTCTGGCCTATATGGAGGGAGACTAAAACTTGCTGCTATGAGTTCAAATGATCAGCAAGGGGAGACTTGATTCCAAATATTTCTTATATGTTATATATATATATATATATATATAAGTAAATTTCACAGTGTATAAAGATTATTTGATACTGGAGAGATTTATAATCATACTCTATTTCCAAAAGAGGGAAAATATAACGAGGAATATTTGGAATCAAGTCTCCCCTTGCTGTTATTTCAGATCATTTGAAACCATAAGTTTTAGCCTCTGCTCCATCAAGGTTAGAGGTTTAGGGGATATATATATATATATATATATATATATATATATATAGACACTGATAAAAACCTCAGTAAAATCAATGTTTCGTACGGTTTGAATATTTTATTTCTCATGATGTTTTTAGGTAGGTTGAAATGATAGTTTGCAAATAAAAACTCATTTTGATAATTTTTTGTAAAGTTGTACCCTGCATATATATATATATATATATAAAGCTGAATGTCTGTGTGTGCGTGTCTGGTCACGAATAGACTCCTATATGGTTGACTATTTTAAAAAGCTGATTACATATAATGATAGAAGATGTATCGAGACACAGGAATGGGTATGTTTGATCTGGCAGAACCGTAGTTCATTAAAATTGTGGGGTCTGCGTTCGCACCTGGTCCACAAAGTATGGAAATAAAAAATGAAAAAAAAAAACCGTTTACAAGTGTTTTTGATATAGATGTACATAAGAATAATTTGATAAGTATGTTTTAACTTAAATAGGGATGGTATAATATAATTGTGGAAATAGGCACAAACTTTAATAAAAACTTTTCATATCTATCTGCGTAAGTATACTTTGATAATTATGTTTCAGTTTGAAGAAATATGGTATAATAAAATTATGGTGTGTTTGTTCGCGCCTGACCTCCATAGAATGGAAATATGTCACAAAGTTTAACAAGATTTTTTTAATATAGATCCACAGAATATTGTGATAAGTGTTTCAGTGTGAACAGGTATGGTATAATAACTTATGGGGTTTATCTATTTTATTTTTACTTTCATTATATTTTGCTTTGGTTTTGATACCCCCAAATTCAACCCAAATTTACAACCCTTCCTTTTCATAACCTATCATACTTTCATAAATCAGAGTCCATTTTCTGTAGGCTGTTTTTGAACCCAGTTAATGACGGGTACTTTTGCTAGTATATATATATATATATATATATATATATATATATATATATATATATATATATATATATATATATATATAAATAATGTACACACACACCTATTAGGGAATATTTAATACTTAATGTGATAGCTAAAAAAAAATCTGAAGTCAATTTTGTAGTCATGGTTAACCATGCATCATAGTTTTTTTTTTTTCTATTGTCCTTTAAACTGTACAAGAAACTATTGGGCAACATGTGCTATGCAACAGAGTGCGTACAAGCTCGTGTGAAAATAGCAGTAGCCAAAGGATAAATGGCTATCAACGGTATTAGCAGCAGCCGCCATTTAAGCACTATGCAAATTAGCAAGTGTGCGTGGGCTTGTTACAAAAAGAAAAGGACAGCACATGGTCGAGAAGAAAACTACGAACTGTGCGACGGCAAGAGACATTTAAGCTGGTGTCAAGACAGTGGGGTTTTGTTAACGAATCTCGTGGCAGACGAAATGAACAGTAAAAAACAAAAAAAAACAAAGAAAAAACTTAGTCAGATTTATGTTTGTAGCTGCGACAGTACCCACATTACACCTGTTAACCACATGTCTACAAACTTGTACGCATGTAATAATATTTTAGTAAGTTTTTTTTCCTCTGGGTTATACCCAGTTGATGGAGGAGGGATGAGAAGTTATCACTTTAGAACTGATAAACGTAGTGTAATGATTTGGAACACGGAAGAAGAATGAAAACTAGTTTATAAGACTTTATTCATCCGGAATCCTAGGTTTGCATGTTGAAATGGAAGAATGAAAAATTGCTAAGTGGAAAGAGTTCGGAAGCGTCTTTCAAATTGAGTCTTCTTTTTAAGAGTCGTTGTCGGATTGTATGAGAGTGAATCCCTGTTATGAGGGCATCATAAACTGCTTGGTCATGATGTTCTTCGGCCGTTACTGCCTCAAAGCGACAATCCGCAGCAAACAGATCTAGCTTCTGCTAAAAATCATTGTTTCACCAGGTTCCTACCTAGATGTCTAGAATGAATGATGTTAAAGAGCTTTATGAAAAGAGATTGGAGTTTAGCGATGGCTAATTCATACGAGTCAAAATTTACTATTAATTTGTGCACTGGATGGAAGATGTAATTAGCAAGAAAGTCTAATTTGCTAGTTGGTGAACAGTTGATTGATCTCGGATAGTTGTTAAATGTACACAGCCAATGTGTTCAATGGTCTGCAGAATCAGGCACTGAAGGGTTACCATCAAAACACTGTGGCTTCAGAAATTGGTTCATTTTGGATTAAATTCTAGTAAAAATGATTCGGAAGACGAATGATAACCAATTATTAAGGCTTTCCTCGTACAGAATCACAGGTTTGCATGTTGAAATGGAAGAATGAAAAATTGCTAGGATTTTACACAAAGTAACAATGCTAATATGACATTCACCCCGAGTGTAAAGAGTTCAGGAAAAGGTTATGAAATGACATACAAAGGTTCAAGTTCAAGTATCTCTGTTTCTTAAATGATAGGGATGGACACTTTGTCTAAGGATGAGTTATAGGTTCTTATCGAGCATTGTGTAAGCCTGTGAGGTTTCACCAGGTTCTTCGGATTCACCCGAATCAAATGAGGCATCTGGTTGTAGAGATGGAGTCTCCGGTGAGATAAGTCACTAGAATTAGGTGCTACATTTTGTGGTTTGGGGGCAAGTTGATGCAGCAACACTGTTTCCTCCCTTCAGTTGGAAGTCTAACATGGGCGTATTGAGGGTTGCATTCTAGCAATTCAAGTTTGTCGACAAAGGGTTCATACTTAGATGACTGTATATTATTTCATCAGGACTGGACTTGGATTCAAAAGCCAACTGGAAAGAGAGGTACCAGATGTTGATTTCCGATTATACTGGAATATTCGCTCATGAGGTGTAGCATTTATGGCAGTACACAATAACGAATGAATAGAAAGGTAGGCATCACGCAAAACAGATTCCCAGTGAGAAATCGTAAGTCTTTGCAACTTCAGTGCCAGTAATATCGTTTTCCATAACCATTTTCCTGTGGATTATAGGCGGTTGTGTGGCTCACTGCTATTCCTTTTCTATGCAAAAAAAATCTGTTTTATTGAAAGAAATGATGGACCTCTGTCAGAGTGAATAAAGGAAAGCATGCCAAACAGTGAAAATAGTTGACGGAAACAATTTTTGACTGTTTGTGAAGACAGATTTTGTCAAAGAAAGGCAAAGGAGAAACATGAATATTCATCAGTAATTGTTAATATTTGTTTCGACGATTAGATATTTGTTTCGACGATTAGATATTTGTTTCGACGATTAGATATTTGTTTCGACGATTAGATATTTGTTTCGACGATTAGATATTTGTTTCGACGATTAGATATTTGTTTCGACGATTAGATATTTGTTTCGACGATTAGATATTTGTTTCGACGATTAGATATTTGTTTCGACGATTAGATATTTGTTTCGACGATTAGATATTTGTTTCGACTATTAGATATTTGTTTCGACTATTAGATATTTGTTTCGACTATTAGATATTTGTTTCGACTATTAGATATTTGTTTCGACTATTAGAAGGCAGGGGACCTTAAGTCAACACTTTAAGCATTCAAACAGTAGTATTTCTTTAAGAAGCTTAAAATTAGTGGGATGAAAAAAAAATCGCAGTTTTAAATCTGCACAGACGAAACAGTTCCCAATAATTTGTTAAACATCCTTGACGGAGTAAGGGAGGTTATGCAAATGTACAAAATTAGACATACGTGTGATGCCTGGATGACACAATAAAACGTGTAGGTCTCTTAGACTGGTTGAATTAGTCGAGGAGCAAAGTGCACGAGAAAGTGTCTGCGATTGCATTATCTTTCCTAGGAAAGTATATTACATCAAATGTAAGGCTGATAGTTCAATTCTCCAACGTTCTACCTTCTCATTCTTTATTTTGCTTAAGTGTTTCAGGTCATACATGAAAGCTACGGAGCATTGGTCTGTAATGAGTTTAAAGGTGGAACTGATAAGGTAGTGATGCCATTTACGCACTGCTTCGATGATAGCATGTGCTTTTTTTGACTAAAGACTAATGTTGTTCGTTGACTGACGAGATCAGGAAAAGAAATCGACTGGGCGGATGTTCTGATTGAATGGTAGCCAGGGCAATGTCCGAGGCATCAGTTTCTACGTTAAGAGGTATGTTAGGATGAATTGTCGTAAATGAAGCATGCTCGAGTTCTTCTTTGAGGTTGGTGAAATCTGCTAAGCAGGATTCAGATAGAGGGAAGACTTGGTTTTTTGCTAGCTGTCAAATTTTATCTGAGAAACGAGGAATCCATTGGGCATAATATGAAAACATTCTGACAACCCGCTGTTGTGATTTAGCATCTTGTGATGGAGGTAGATATCTTAAAGCATGGAAGAGTTCAGGATCTGGTTTTACAACTTCAAATGACACTTCATACCCTAAGAGTGTGACTCTCAGTTCGCATAATGCTATTGTTCTCGTTGAAACTTATGTCGTACTTCCTGGTAACATCTAAGAAATGATTAAGGTTCCCATCATCATTATTACGGCAGCATATAGTGATGTTATCAACATACGCGAAAGTGTCGGCAACCATCTTGCATTTTATTAGATTGTCTATTGATTGTTGAAAACCTGATACACCGTTTGTTACATCAAATAGAATACAAGATAGAATTGATATAGATTTCCACAGGCTTCGAAAGCTATGGATTTCTTTTTGTATTGGTATTAGATAATATGCATTCTGCGAGTCCAAGGTAGTAAAAATGGAATAGCTAACAATTTAAAAAAAAATTTTTTTTTGACAAATTCACCCATTCTTGGTAAAGGATAAGCACTAGGTAGTTTGCTAGTTAGTAGACAGTCGATTGCGATTGACCTCAGAAAGTTGTTGAATGTACACAGCCAATGTGACCAATGGTCTGCAGAATCAGGCACTGAAGGGTTACCATCGAAACTCAGTGGCTTCAGAAATTGGTTCATTTTGGATTAGATTCTAGATAAATAAATTGTAATGATTTGGAAGACAAATGAAAACCAGTTAATAAGGCTTTCTTCAGCTGGAATCACAAAAATAGAATGAGAAATTGCAAAGGTTTTACAAAGGAACAATGCTAATATGACACATAAGCTTATGTGCTTTTTCCCTTCATGTTAAAGATTTTGGTGCTCATTTACAATTAAACCTACTTTCAAAGCAAAAAGACAAAAATCTTAAAATCTTTGTATGTACTCATCACTGAACAGATATCATATTCCAAAAATCACAAATTGATCAAGTATATATATATATATATATATTTTTTAACTAAAAACAAATGTTATGACAATGAAAGATGCCATTTTTGATCTGCCATGTTTTATAAATAGGGAGACAACCCAATTTGCAGGCTTTTTGAAGATACGGTTAAAATTTTATGACAATTAGTAAAAAAAAAACAAAAAACATATTTCCAAACCAATAAAATATGCCCAAATTTGCCTACATTTCTGTGTGTGTATATATATATATATATATATATATATAGTTCTCCACATACAGTACTGTTTCGCTGTTTCACAGCTCATCAGTGCAGCTAGACAGGCAACTACCTCAAGCCAGGATTGAAACCCGACTGTCTGTACGACAGTCAAGGCTCCTAACCACTACACTATTGGCGGCTGCTTCATGAGTCATGAGTTTAACGATGTTTTGACATCGTCTGAAAGCTCTTTGTTTTGACATCGTCTGAAAGTTTTGCTGTTTCGGTTGACTCCCCTGTGGCCTTGCAAGGCCACTAATATATATATTAATTCCACAATGCTAAGAATATACATAAAAGCAAATAGTCACATCGATTTAGAGACAGTTATCCTCACACATTCAGATATTCACCATTTGGAGGTTTTTATAGCTCTAATGTTGCACTATCGAGCCATCTAAATGAACTTTATATTTGAATACAAAATTGGAAAATTTTATTTCGAAAGAATAAATATGATTTACACTTATATGGCGTAATCTAAAGGTCCCTTTTTCTACACGTTAAATTAGACTGTATTTTGGTAATAATGTGCCAGATGTTGTCTTCCAAGTGGTCTATTGTATCTAGTTTATCAACCTAGACATAGAACTTTAGAAAATAATGGGGTTAAATCGTACAGACGTGGCCAGTTGATAGAACCATTTCGTGAAATTTATTCGTTCATCAAATATTTCAAAATTTTTCTTAAACTAAATTTACACAATTTGCAAATGCTGTACAGGTGTCAGTCTCTTCAAACCAAGTTGAATCCAAAATAACCGATAGTTGCCAAATCTGCAATTTAAGAAAATAGTTGTCAATTTAAAGTTCTTAGCCACACCCCTATATTAAGATGCATTTGAAAAATTTCAAAAGATGATCAAATGATATTGATTTCATTTCTGAGCAAATCTACTGCCATATTTGGATTCATCAAGTCAAAATAACTTACCGGAGTGAATTTTCAAGGTCACATGATGTTGCTAACTGATCGCCATAACGGAGTTTGCAAATACCTTCACTGGAAGATATGTAAGAAACTCAACATTCAGTGTAGTAAAAACTCCTGGGAACATATACCCGAACGAACAGTTGGGAATGACAACTACACTATTCACTATGACTACATAATCCCTACTGCTACATATCTTGAAAACGCAGCTGTTAAACCAGATATAGTGATTTGGGACAGAGCAAACAAAAAAGCGACCGTAATAGAGGTCAGTGTACCCAATGATACAGGGCTTAACAGAGTTGAGAGGGAAAAGATAACAAAGTATCAAGGACTTATGTATGATATGAAACGAAATTGGAAACTAAAAGACGTTTCAATTATACCAGTCATCATAGGAGCAACTGGGCTTATGAAAAAGAACTTTAAAAAGTACATAGCAAGCATACCCGGTGAACCAAGTGCAAGTGAAATACAAACGATTGCACTGAAAGGGACGGCTAGAATCCTGAAAAGATCTCTTGGTTGGACTCACTAAAATAGAGGTAAATGTCAGACATCTGGTTGGATGTCCCATCCCCTAGAAGAAAAAGTTTAAGAAAAATGAAAAAAAAAGAAAAAGGAAAATATTCTTTATCTAAGTTGACCTTTGACAACTTTATATTTTTGTTTACTAGCCAAACCCACATGAATTTTGGAATATGGCATCTTCATTCTGTGACGAGTACATACATCATAAAAGTTTTTCTGTATATTTTTAATAAGTGTAATTTTAAATATGCACCAAATTTTATGTTGAGATTGGAAGGTATAACCATTTATATTTCTTCAGATGTTTTCTTGAACTACTTTCATTAAAAAAAAAAGTATATTGTTCTATTAACCCTTTTTATTGTTTAAATAATTTGACTTTGCTCGATTTATTAAAAAAAAAAAATAAATAAATAAATTTTTCACTCAGTAATGAGCTTTGGGAGATTATCGGTGAAAAAAGAAAAACAATCGCCAAAAGATAAGCGTTTTATTATTTTTAGTCGCCACTTGGAAAAATCGATTGTAAATGCGACTGTTTCACTCGCAATGTAAAGCCCTGTTATTAAAATGTTGCATGATTTATACAACATGGAAAAAGGCTTAAATTGGCAACTGCTTGGAATTATTTGCTGAAAACTTCAGAATTTCTGGAGCCTATGGATAGAATCATTCGAGATTTTTTTGAGTCGTGTATACAACATCGTTCGGTTTCCGTTTATTAACCAATTGACTTGACGGTTGTCGCAGTTGTACTGCCACATGTGATAACTTTTCTTTTTTTTTTTATCTCTCTGCCCTCGTGGAGCAACAATTATATCACAAGTGAAAACAAGTTACTTAATGAGGATGTAATTGTAGACGCAAAAAATCCATTGAATGGTCTTCCAATTGCAAGGGCAATAACTCTGCTTTCCAAAAATGTTAATTTCAAGTGAAATACTACAAGGCAGAGTCGTTTCCCTTTCAAATATAAATTATTAAATTACATTTTATCAAACAGAAAGAAAAGAACGATTGCCATGTAATAATGAAAAACTTATTTTTCTTACCTATCACCCCCCACCCCCGCCAAAAAATGAAAAAGATCAGGAGTAAGTGTAATGACATCAGTTATTTTAAAAATAATCAACTAAGAATAAATATGTATAAAAGAAAATACCCTGAATAAGTAAAATGTTATAAAACAATCTATTTTTAAATGCATTCAAATTAAGCACACACATTTCAACTGTAAAAGCTGCACCCCTTCCCCCAGGCAGTAATACGTAGCCAGGGTAAGAAAATGGTTAGAATTTAAATCTAGTGAGAATTGAAGTGTATAAGATAATCTTTTATTTGCCATACGATGAGATCTGGTCAGTTATTTGCATTTTTCCTTATTCATAACAAATGCAGTGATGTGATTGGCTAATGATTATCCAATGAAAATAAACCATTTTTATTAGTAAGTTTCTCTTACTAAAGAGAATATCTAGTCTGATTTTTTTTTAATGTCATAGTGAGGCAGATTATTGAAGCAATCTTTCACTTGGTGCTTGTATCACTCAGTGACAGATTCTTATGGAATATTGAGATAACCTACCCCACTACAAGAACATAGAAAATTTCTGTAATTCACTGGCTACTTAGAATCGAATATCGATTTGTCAGAATTTGTTGTTTAACTTTGAAATCCAACTGACTTCATATATATAATAAACAGATATAATTGTAAGCAATTCATTGTATAAAAGTTGCTTTTTACCTATATCCAGTGTGGAATAAATTGTTCATACTCCTTAAACTATTTTTTTTTCTTTTGTAACATTCTTTGAAAATTGTTGGGTGTGGTTAAGACATTCTCTGGATATTTGTCTAGTTACCACGCATGATATATATTTTGTATTATCTGAAAACCTAATCCCAACAACTATAGAAAATGTAACACCCCCTCCAGAAACAAAACAAAAAAAAAACTTACATACACGTGTATATTTATGTGCGTGTGTGTGTATATATATATATATATATATATATATATATATATATATATATATAATGTTGCAGCAAAATCCGACACTTGATAAAAAGAACAAAATAGGCAATAAAAACAAAAAATTTGTATGGTTCTCATGGAGCTGTTCTCTCCCTGATTCTACTTTCACTTTTTCTCGCTATTCTGCATTTGTACCAGTGGGCCAACATCAGCAGACTTTTTTTTTCTTTATCATCAAAATGATCATTAACAATGTTTAAGTTAATATATTTCAAACTGATATAAATTATTGCACGGTAAAAATAATTAAATTCAAACAAATCGTTTTTCTTATTGCGAGTTATTTAATCAAGTAAAAATAACATTTTTTTTTCTTTACTTGATTACTAAATTTAAAAAGCTTTCTTTTTTTTTTTTCTTTTTTTTTCCAAAGTATATGTTTTTGTTTATTAAATTGTTAGGTAAATTTGCGAGAGTAACTTTTTATATTTGGTAATCAAGTAACAAAAAAAAAAAAAAGGTATTTTTACTTTATTAAATAATTCGAAATAAGAAAACGATTTTTTTTTAAATTTATTTTTGCTGTACAATAATTTATATCAATTTGAAATAGATTACACTTTAAAAAAAAAAAATTGTTAATGACCATTTTAGTTAAAAAAAAAAAAATCTATTAATATCTAACCGCTGCTATGAATTTGGAATAGGGGCATGTGAGCAAGTAGAAATAAGGAGAAAACTACATGAGAACCATTTGTATTGTTTGTCTTACTGTTCTCCTCTTGTGTATTATTTTCACATTTGGCTGATCTGACCTCCGACGCAATTGACAATAAAATGGACACCTTGTGAACATAAGAGGTTAAAGAAGACCAAGAACATGAAGGAACAACCTGATACAACACATGGGCCCCACACGGCTGCAGATAGCTCGGGACAGAGATAGATGGCTAAAGTCCAGGGATAGGTTCCTCATTGAGTGATAAAACTCTTATTGATTGATTAAACCTCTGACCTTAAAGTGTATCTTGTCAGACTTAGGAATCTTTGTCAAACTCTGAAATATGCATAAAATTTGGTCTGGAACTCTTTATTTCTATCATGAGAATAACATGCTCTGGTTCCATCCATCCCAAGTTTAGCAGAAAAATTTTCTGAGATTGACAAAATACGCTTGAAGGGCAGAGATTACATTGACCGAAATGGGAAAATAATACTCTGTAGTCCAAATAATACAAATTATCAGCCCTCATCTCAAAAAAAACCAAAAAAAACAACAGTTGTATATGCAGAGATCAGACAGTTTATTTAGCAAAATCAAAAACCTTGATTCCAGTAAAGCAACTGACCCTGACGGTATTCCAATTATAGTACTAAAAAAACTTCAATCAGAACTAGTGCCCATACTTACAAAACTGTTTAAACGTTGTCTTAAGGAGAATTGCTTTCCATCACCCTGGAAAATCTCACCAGTATGCCCTGTATTTAAGAATTCAGGTGATCGCTCATTTCCCTCTCAGTACAGGCCAATGTCTCCTGTGCGTCATGAGTAAGTTGCTGGAATCTGTGTTAAATAGAGAAGTAATCAACCATCTCAGCAAAAATAACCTTCTTAGTGACATACAATATGGTGTCCGTTCTGCTAGATCTACAGCAAATGTGCTTACAGTTATCTCATAGGATTAGCGAATCTCTCGACGGAGGCAACCATTCTAAGGCAATTGCTCGACATATCTAAGGCCTTTGATAGGGTATGGCATGAAGGTTTACTTCACAAGATCTCTAGCTATGGTATAGCTGGAAATGTCTTTTCAATTATTAAATCATTTCTTTCTGATAGGCTCATAAGAGTTGTATTTGATGGTCAAAAATCAGAAGCTCACAGTATTAATGCTGGAGTCCGTCAGGTGTCCATCCTGGGCCCAACTCTCTTCCTGATCTACATTAATGATCTTCCAAATCACATCCTTACATCATTCGTAGACATTTATGCTGATGACACTACCATCTATGACAACACATCTAAGACCGTAAACGACCATGTTCTCTTCGATTCTCTCTCCTCTGATCTTGAGCATGTGGTACAATGGGGAAAGAAGTGGCTGGTTACTTTTAATGCATCTAAAACCAAGCTTCTATCTTTACATCATCAACGTTCTGATCCCCACCTGGCATCAATTGAAATGAATGGCTCTCATCTTGAGGAGGCCTCATGTTTTGACAAACTTCTGGGCTTGATCTTTACTCCTGATCTGAAATGGAACACGTACATCAAATCTGTTGCCATGGCTGCTGGAAAAATGGTGGGATCCTTCTATCAATCCAGTAGATATCTCACTGCTGATGCAATTCTCTATCTATATTAGAGCCAGGTACATCTAAGGATAGAGTACTGTTGTCACATCTAGGCAGGAGCTGCTAGAAAGGACTTATCCTGCCTTGATAGAGTTCAAAATAGACTTTGTAGCCTCGTAAAGGATGTCTTTTTCTCTTCCCTGCAACCTCTTTCTCACAGAAGAGATGTTGTGAGTTTGTCTCTGCTTTATCGTTATTTTCAAGGCAAGTGTTTGACTGAGCTGCAATCTATGGTCCCCCCTTGCCAAACTTTCACAAGAAACACTCATCTAGCAGAAAACACTCTCAATAATTCTCCCCACTCTTTATCTGTGCCTAAACCTGAACATAGATTCCATGAACAAAGTTTCTTTCTTAGAAATGCATGCCTTCCATTTTCCTACTTTCTAGCTGACTACAATCTGATTGTCTTCAAGTCTAACGTAAACAAGTTGATAAGCCACTCCACATAAGTTTACAAATTTACCGAATTTCCATTACTAACGATTACTATATTGTCCAATTGACTACTTTATACTCTTAATCCTTATCCTCGAGTGGCCTATGGGCCTTGATAAGTGGTGATACCCATAAAGAAAAAAAGTTACATTATTTTTCAATTTCTCAAGGTAGGCACGAAATGAGCTACATGCTGAGGCAAGCATATGTCTGTTGCAGCTAACACCTCCATGATAGTAGCCTTCAGAGAGTAGACATTTTTGTGGAAGTGTTTATTGGTCTTGATTACCTCATGAAATAATCAAAGGGGTTGCAGTTGGGTGAAGAGGGTAACAAATCTGGCAGCCATATCTGCATTGACTCCAAAGCATCTGCGACTCCTGCACACGCCCATCTCAAGGTGGCTTTCGACCAGGCAGGAGATCAGATCTTCAACCTTTGGCACACCCTTGAAAATCTTTATGCGTTTAACCCACAGTTCTCTGCTTTGTTCTCTTCACAGCTACCTTTGAAGCCTCGCTCTTGCGAATCCTGCAGCAAGATGGTATGCCAGCAAATCTGCAGATTGTTGAAAGCTACTATCGGTCTACGAGGATGTATATGGACTTGAATAATCAGAGTTTTGAGATGAGGTGTTTAACAGGGCTGTGTGTGATCCCCCTTTTTCAACTATGCGATTGATTATATCCGCAACAAAACTCAAGGGGGTTATGGTTGGATGAAACACGAGTGCTTGGCTTATGCAAGTATTATCCTGCTTGAATTGACTGGCGAAGAAGTGAAAGCTGTGCTCAACAGAGTGCAAACTGTAGCTTGCAGATTAAGGACGTGTATCAGTGCCTTCAAAACATGTCATGTCCTCACTGATTAACCAGAGTACCTGGCAGCCGCACAAGCTGCGCTGAATTCACCTAGATAATGTGGATTCCTTTGTCTATCTTGGCTCTACTATCACACCGACTGGGCAATCAGCGGCTGAGATCAGATGGTGAATAGGAGTAGCACAGCCCATCATCCTCTGTCTTTATCAGTCTCTGGTCCCGATGGGAAATGCATTTGGACAGTGACTTATCTCTCTAGCAATGGTGAGGACTATCCTTCTCTATGGCTGTGAGATGTGACCTATGAGAGCGGCAAATCTGCGCAAACTGGAAGTTTTCGACAATGTCTCTTTGCAGCATTCTGCGTTGCCACCATGAAGATAGTGTTCTGGTTTCTACTCTCCATCGAAGACTAAACCAACACCCCTTGCCTCCATCCTTCAATAATGTCTCTGCTTGGCTCGTATAAACGTATCAGTGGGCAACTGAAAATCTGGCCAACAATTAAGGATGACCTGGCAGTATTATCAGGCCCACAAATAGTTGGTCTCTGACAATGACATCTGGAGTGGTTTGCCATATCCTGCGACCTGGCCCAGTAAGTCACACCTGTGTCCTCTTGGCCTTCTATGCAGGAGCAGCAACTCCTCCTTTCAGGGTTTCACCATGCTCTTCAGCACTGGTATTTCATTTATTTTTAATAAAGTGTCTGATTTTTCTGCAACACTGTATATATATATATATATATATATATATATATGAACAAATGATTAATAAAACATGTTAAAAGACATCTTGAAAAAGAGTTAAAAACATATTTAATTTTAAAAAGGAAGCACAAGATGAGTGGATAGCCTTAATCCGCAGAGTTTCGAAGAAATGCTCTCCTTCTCATCAGAGGGCAGGAATTAGCAAAATGCGGGATCGGATTTTGCATGTAAAAGTATTTAATGAAACTACAAGTAAGTCACAGATCTTACTTGGTTAAAAAAAAAAAGGGGGGTGAGGTAAGGGGAATAGGAGGTAAAAGAAAAATGATAAAAAGATTTCACATGAATGGATAGTCCGGTGAAGGGTAAAAATATATATATATATATATACACACACACACACACATTAGCAGAGAGACCCAATGTTGTCCAGGATTGAATGATCAAATGTTCCACCTTCCCATACCTTTGTTATTGAAATCTGTAAAATCGTAGTTGATTGTTTGCTCTAGTTAGGGACCCCCCCCCCATCACCACCACAGTGTACCAGGAGGAAGCTTCACATGCCTCCCCACAATGCCTTAGTCCACAATACATTGTCGTTTACGTTGCACTGTATAGCACCTACTGTTAATTTTATAAAATTATCTGTAAATAATGAATTAGTTTAAAGTTTAAAATGCAAAAGTCAAGTATCATGGTTCAATTGTGCTCTAAACAGAAACATTCATTTCAAATGCGCTCCTGTCTTCTATAAGAATCTACACTTTATATGCTGGGCCTTTCTGCTTGTGCAGTGATAAAACTTTTCAAATCCACTTGTGTTGTTGGGTTGTATAAAGGTGTTAACTTTAGTCAACATCGGACTTTCTTCTTTAATCGGATTTTTTTGATTATCAAATTTTATTATTTTTCAATGCTTATGACACATTCTGATACAAAACCTATGTAAGAACACTCCCAGATACATGAAGTATCTTTGTGTGACATTTAAAAAAAAAAATCGGCACAGCCATTTCAGAGTCCATAGTGAACAAACTCACACATGCACAAAGTTCCTTTTATATTATAGAGATACAGTAGAACCCCGGGATACAGCATAAAAAAATTAGTAACAAAATACAATATATAATACACATGTATATGATCAAATAACACCATAAGGCAGGGCAAATATCGTAACCTTGGACCGGAAAAACATTGTATTCCACATCGTAACCTGAAAAAACATATCCTGGGGTTCTTCTGTAGAGATGTCATGTATTATCATTGCATATACATACACACACGAAATAATTTGTATAATCTGTTCTTTATCAGGGAAGGAGAAATTTTTTTAGACTAAAGCAATTTCTATTTTTGTCCCAATCCAAGTTTTACTTTTTTTGTTTTAATAGAAATTGATCTAGGCAAGGCATGAAGCCATTTGATGTAACGAGCAAAAAAAAAAAAAGAAGAAAATCGACTTCAAAGTAAAAAAAAAAAAAAACAAAAAAAAAACTTTTGTTGGATGGATTCCAACCCAGAAAACATTTCTTCCCCCTTTTGTCATAAACACCGCTCGTGGAAGGTGAGGACAAAATAAGAGAAGCGAAAGTTATGAGGCTGCCGAAAGTAAACCGTAGGCCCACTTTCTACTCTTTTTAGATAATAATAATAATAATAATAATAATAATAATAATAAAAAGAAACACAGATAAAAGAGAATAAAAGAAAGCACAAAAAAAACAAATGAAGAGAGAATGATAAAAAAAAAGGAAGGAAAAGAAACAATAGATTAGAAAGGAAACAAAATTGAAAAACTGACTTCATTTTTTGCCTCAAAATATAGCCTTCAAAACAGGTAACTTGTTTTTCAATCAACCTGTTACACCTGGTGAATGTCATAAAGTCGACATGGTTATCGTAACTTTAAACGACAACGTTTAGAGGGCAAAGTGCTCATCTATTTGTGACCTACTTCTCAAGAGTGTCGAACTCTGGGCGTAATGTTCGGTTTACTTACCTGGTAGGTATGTTTTCGAGATATGCGACAAGCATTAATAGACTATTGGTCTTAGTCAGCAGGAAACAATAACTTGTTGCATGTCACATCTACCTTTCTTTTTTTCTATCTATAATTTCTTGATTACTTTGATCCAACCTCATTCATACCTACAAACGTTGTTCATTGATATCTATCTTGTATTGTAAGCTTGTATTTAAACCTATATAGCCCACATTATCCACCCTTATGCCTAGCAGCCGTATTCTAAAATTCATAATGATTTGTTAATTAATTGAAAAGTGAATTTTGTACACAAATATATAAAGACACACTCAACTGATATATGAACATATATATATGTTATATGCGACTAAATATGCTCCCTTTTTTGAGGTTGAGCTTTCCAGTAAGTGAAATCGTTACTAACATACAATGGGTTTTTTTGTTGTTGTTTTTGTGTGTGTGTGTGTGTAAACAAATGGGGGCTTTCAATATTTGGCAATGGGAGACGGTACTTAAAAAAAATAGCAATATAGTGTATTAGAAAAGTGACCCCCCCCCCAAAAAAAAACGGGATACACTATGTCTAAAATAATGATACGAGCAAAACTCAGAATAGTAAATGAGTGCTAGCACTCATTCACTATTCTGAGTTTTGCTCATTCGACCTATCACCTGAAGATCTTGGAGACTATTCACGTTCGCTTGAAGAAGCAAGCAGAAGGAATGTCTTAAGTTTGAACACGATCAGTCTCTAAGTGATATCATACGTATCATTATTTTAGACATAGTGTATCCCGTTTTTTTTGTTTTTTTTTTTGTTTTGTTTTTTTTATTTTTTTTACTTATTTTTTTTTTTTTTTCTAATATACTATATCGCTATTTTTTAAACTTATAGACGTATAGTCTCTCATTTCACTCGATTTTATTAAAAAAAAAAAAAAGAAAAAGAAAAAAAAAAAAAAGGAAATCGCTCGATCCAGCTTATGAAAAGTAAGGGCGAACTGGTCAGCTAGTCTCTCTCATTCATATTTTTTTCATTTCCCACTTTTAATCATGAACATCAAAACGGGTCTTCCTGTCGTGATTGCAATAATGAAATTTTGTACCCCCCCCCCGCTTAAAATTATGAAATTATACACACAATTTTATGTACCCAGTTTCAGTATTTACTTCAACAGTGCTTAATACTTGAGTAGAGCTAGGTAGTAAATTTTGAATCTGGCCAAGATCAGTGTAGCATCGGAACAGATACTACACTTCACCTTTTCTGTCCTGTCAGTGGTGGAGAAGTCCTTCATGACTGAGACAATAATTTTCGTTCATATTGAGAATGCCCCTTTTTGGAGAGCTGAATTTTCCCCGCATTAAAAACTAACCTTGTGTTAAACTCTGCCCTCATGGGGAGGCAAATAAATAGGAATATATATATATATATATATATATATATATATATATATATATATATATAGCAATTAAGCTACACAGAATATTCTGCATTTCATTCTTGTGAAGATTTGTCAGTAGCCTAATGGATTTATTAGCCAACGGCTTTTACAGTGCTTGACTTGTTTGCTTATTTACAAACAACGAGCATCGTTTAACGCTAAGCAAACAGCGAGTGAGATCATTTTATGACAGTGTTCTACTCAATGAGGGGAGCTTTAATAGTCACCCAGACACTGTTTCACCGTATCACATTCTTCAGTGCAGCTAGACTACTACCTATCCCAAACCAGGGTCTGAAGCAACTCACGTTTTTTAGTTAAACCTCTGGTGAATGAAATGACCAACATGTACTAGCATATAACACCATGCTCTTTGTGTAAACAAATAGAGCTTTCGGCATATGACAATGTTTATCATTGTTATTTAGATGACTCTCAGCAGCAGCTAGATGGTGACCAAACATGTGAAAGTGACAATTGTTATTGAGCTGATAGTTTTGATCCTGATTTGAGACTGTTTGTCTAATCACACTTTGGAGATGTGAAACAGCATGTCTGAATTATATATGTAATTATTTACTATGATTATTAAATACCTACAGACACTAGTGTTTCGTCCTTTCGGGAATCATCAGTGCAAGGTGTCACGATTAACACCTGTTGAGAGATTAGAAGCCATCTCTAACTCCATTAGCGAGGACCAAATTCATTCGTCCACTGTTAACTGTGAGAAATATTGTTGAAATTTAAACATTTATTTTTAAATGTTTTTAATGTCTGTCAGTGATCTAATCATATGACATGTGCATATATATATATATATATATATATATATATATATCATAAGAATAAAGGAAGTATTCCAATGAGATGGACAGATGAAAAAAGAAAGTTATGTGTTCAAAGTTTTGTCTTTATTTCATCCTGAGGAAGTCTTGAAATAAAGACAAAACTCTGAACATATAACTTGGTTTGTTCCTTCTCTCCATATATATATATATATATATATATATATATATATATATAATGCTTGTTTTGGTTTTAGCGATATGTTTTGAATGAATTCAATTATTTACGAAAGCGCATTTTTACCTAAATACGAGCTGGGAAAAATTTTCCCTTTAACCAATTTGGTACCCCCACATGGGGAGCGGTGTGTATATATATATATATATTATTTTTAAAATGTAATTATCCACTGACACGTGATTCGTCGTCTACGACTCGTCTCTCTCTCACTCTCTCTCTCTCCCTCTCACTCTCTCTCTCTCTCTCTCTCTCTCTATATATATATATATATATATCGCTCTCATCACTATATATATATATATATATATATATATATATATATATATATATATATATATATATTAGAGAGATATTCGGTAGATTACGAAGTTTTGACATGATTATAACATTTAAGGTATTATAGTGAAGCTCTGAAAATGAACATTAATAGTGATTACCATGCATGTGTGATTTTTATAGACCCCCCCCCCCAAGAAAAATGTAAGGATCTAAAAAAAAAAAAAGAGGGGGGGAGAACTATAACAAAAAGAGGAAATAAGTTGATCAGCAGAACAAAAGTATAGGAAGGAGGTTAGCAGAAAGACCATGGGGAGGAGGTTGTTCAGGAAGGCACACTAGGCAACAGGATTGTTGAAGGTGTGACCGTGATTGAGACAAAAGGAAGGTCGATATATTTAGAATTAGTTTAGGATCAGTTTTAGGAGTGGCAATTATGATATTCTTAGTTATCGTTTATAGTAAGGATTGAACCTTAAACTTTACAAGAGTTTAACTCTGGGCTAATTGCCAATTAGTACCCTTGTTCATTTTTCATGTGGAAAACTCAAGCATGTGTAATACTATCCTAAGTGTTAGGAATTTAAAAAAAAAAAAAAATATCAGTGGAATAAGAGTTATAGGAAGTGAGCTTGAAGGAAGTTGTTCATCAAGACACACAAAAGAAAACTGAAGTAGGATTGTTAATCAAGGTATGGCAGTGATTAGATCAAATTTTGTTTTGCTTATATTTCAAAATGGTCTCTTTTTTTCTTTTTTTTTTTTTTATAAAGTTTAGCAGAACCTATCCACTGGTAAGAAATTTGTTGTCAGCTTGTGATACATGCATTTCTTGTGCCGATGTTAGCAACATTAACAATGTCTCTATTCTCCATCCATTACTACAAAGCATGTGATTCTTGCTCTCTTGCATAGTTGCGAGTGATCTCCATGCAAGACCTATAAACAGTTTTGGGTTTCAGTACAAAATCATCCAATAATGGTTGATATACCATAAAACTCATCAGCCTTCAACGATTAGAAACTCTTTATAATAAAGTCTTCCATTCTGGTACCAAACTTTAATCTTGTGTTCGCATTGTACTTGATTATTCACACCTCCATCTTCATTTTATATTATAACCAAAAACACAAGTCCGTCAGAAGACTACATACCTCAGCCTGACAACATAAATTAAAGTGTCAAACTTGATCGAACGTGTCAAGGTCATGTAAGATGGCTACTACATAAGCTAAATCACATGTTTCTACAAAGTTATCGTCAAAAGTGTAACTTTTACTGTTTTAATGACATTGACGTTTGACCTAGATATCCCCAGATGGAATCAATTTCAGGTTAAACCATAATCGATATTTTGATCAGGTTTGGTGACAATCAAGTGATGTGAACACTAGGTTGTATACAAACTTAATCAAAGATTGGAATTTCAAATTCCATCAAAATTTCGACCATGACCAAACTTACTGAGGTTCCTATTTACTTGCCTCGCCACGAGAGCAGTTAGATACAAAGTCAGTTTTTAATGTGGGGGAAATCCAGCTCCCCAAGAAGGGGCATTCTGGATAGGAACAAAAATAAAAATTTTCAGTCTAAAAGGATTTCTCCACCACTGACTGAGGGCAGAAAAATGAAGTGTAGTTTCAGAACAGATGCTACACTTTGTTCTTGGTCAAAAGGCCAAGAAAAAAATTTAATGAGGTTAGTCGGGTTTGTATTACTGTACACAGATTCGAAAAAGTTGTCAAAAACAAATATATAACAAATAAATGTTATCAAAGACGATATAAGTTACTTTTCTATCTAACTGGATATGTTTTTAGTGTTTTTATTTAATATAGCATGTTTATTCACCTCGAAAAACAGTGTTTACCGATGTATTGGAAAATTTTAAATGGCGCCCGACTCTCTTTAACACGGTAAGTTTGGAAAAAATAAGTTCAAAATAAAAAAAATATAAAAAATACTGTTAAAAACCCACTGAATATATGTCGGTCTATGTCACGGTAACATATATTGAGCAAGTTTCTGACAGTATTTTGTCTAGTTTTTTATTTTTAAGTCCTTTTCTCAAACTTACCGTGTCAAAGAGAGTCGGGCACCATTTAAAATTTTCCAATACATTGGTAAACAATGTTTTTCGAGCTGAATAGACAGGTTACATTAAATAAAAACACTAAAAACATATCCAGTTAAATAGAAAAGTAATTTATCTTGCCTTTGATAACATTTATTTGTTATATATTTGTTTCTTGACAACTTTTTTGAATCTATGTGAACAGTAATACAAACCCGGTTAGTCAAATGTAAAGAGGTGGGACTTCATTGGCTATTATAATAAAGACCTAGTAGTGAATCTCTACGATGAAGTTATCGTCAAAAGTGACTTTCAAAATTTCTGATCTTGTCTTCTGACCTAGATATGCCCAAATTAAATCGGTTCTTGGACCATGATTGATATTTTGGAACAACTTTGGTGATGATTGGTCAAGCGATGTGAACACTTGGCTTCACACAAGCATGGTTACAAATTCAACTGAAATACATAACCTTCTTGGCAGAGTTAATTAGTGTACACAAAATTATGCCAATTATGTTGTTCTTTATCTTTTTGAACTTTGAATTATTCTTAAACTGTTTCAAACAGAAGTTCATGCTAATATTCATATATCATAATTAGGGCTGTGACAACAGCATATTCTTTTCATTGTTTTGACTCTTGAGTATATATCCGTTAATATCTTAGATGTTTTTATGTAGACAGATGTGGTTCTCAGTTGATTCACTGTCTTACTGTGTCGGATATATACTTGAGTCAAATAATGAAAAGAATATGCTGTTGTCACAGCCCTAATCATAATATAGAATTTCGTATTTATCATTTCTGATAACACAAAACATTAAAAAAAACAAAAAAAAAACACCACAAATTGACTTTAAATTTTTAGTGGAGAATTTCTTTGAGAATTCATTGCAGGGGTTATCCGATTTGCTATTTGCTTTTTACAACTACTTAAAATGGTTTCGTCCTGGATGGGAAGGGGCCAGAAATGTTTATTTAATTTTTTAAATCATAACTATATATTGGGTACAATATAATCTCTATATAAATAAAATGAACTCATTTTGTTCCCATCGGATTTTGACCTTAATAGGATTAAAAATCAAGATATTTCATGCAAATATAATATGCACAAACGGCAGAACAATATCTGAGGTGTGTTATAGGCTTATTATTTCTCAAATTCCTCGATAATCTTAGATTTCTATACTTTTTCTGCTGAGAAGTCACGGCCAAAATCGGTTAAGATCAATGGAAGTGGTAAAATATTTTCTCTCTAATAAATTCCTCCTCCTCCTGCCACCACTTAACACCGTTTGGGGATCGTTCACAAGGAACAGTTGAGAAGAGAACACCGGTTTGGCTTCGTAGTTCTTTCATGTGAAGTTATTTAAAATCACTAAACTAAGCTGCAGTGCTCTGTGGTGTAGTGGTTAGCGTGCTGGACAATTCACATTATATTTTCACGTTCGCGCCGACCTACCGTAGTCGTTTTTTTTTTTTTTTTTTCCTAAACAACTGGAATGGACTTTTCTTGGTGGCCGAACTGTTAACGTTGCAGATGTTTTTTTTTTTTGGTTTTTTTTTTTTTCACACTTTATTTTCCTACTTTTACTCATGACTCCGGGTTTGATCCTTCCTACTTACCTACCATAACATTTTTTAAAACTCCGCCCCCCCCCCCGTCCCGGAAACAAACACTCGGGCACCGCAGGGTACCCCCGCTAGTTCTATAATAAATATGAAATCTGTATAAATTAAAACATATTTAAGCATATTTTACGACCGGGCAACGTTGGGCGGCTTGCTAGTTTAATGCAAATCCAAAATATTTGAAATTTTATAGTGGACACCTGTGTTTATATTATGACTCCAAAAAAAAAAAAAAGTTTTAAAATACAAAGAAACTGAAATTTGGTGAAATATTAAATCAATGAATTTTTGAGATGAGGATTGATTATTCATATTTGGATTCATCGGACTACTGTTCTCATCTTGAGTGTAATTTTCACAACAGACCCCTGGCACAGTGGTTAGAGTATTTGGAAAAAAATCAATTGTAAAAATGATATTCTCAAGGCTGAAGGTTCAATTCTCGGTGTGGGTGACCGAAAAATACAATTGCGAATTACTTAGGACCGCTATCCAGTCATGGCTTATGGAACAAGAACATGCTATCCCCCGTGAAATAAATAAAAGGTTCTGTTTGAAATTTCGTCCAAATTCCTGAGCTCGGCAGAAACATTCTCGAGTTCAGCAAGATACGCCTGAAGAAGGTTGGTGGTTACATCGACTGAAACGTTGCAAAATAACACTCAAGATGAGAACAGTAGTTCGATAAATCCAAATAATACGAATAACCTGTGATTAAAATTTCACAAATGATAATGAAACTAAATATTACTCACGTTATCCACCTTTGCATCTTAACAACTGTGTTCCAAAATTCATAATAAGGTTTATTAGTTTTAAAATGCATCTGGTTTGTGTGTGTATTTAAATAAAAATTGTAGGATTTATAGTTACATTCTGAAATAAAAATATAAAAAATTTTACACAAAAAATGTATCGTTTGAAACAAGGAATACAAAAAATTTTAAGTTATTTCCTTAATCCATGGATTTTCGATGCATGGCTCATGTCTTCAGAAGAAATGTATTAAGCAAAATAATCATGAATATTGTTATTCAGCACATATATTGAAAATTAGAGTTAAAAAAAAAAACATAGATAAGGACATCCAACCTGAAAATTGGATAAATCATGAAAAGGAAATGTATTCCGAGTTGTTCGAGAAGAGTGATTAAGATTAGTTTTATATATCCTACACTAATTTCATAAACACATCAGATATTTTGAATTCTGACGACTATAGTTTGTTTGAAACAAACAAAAAATATTCTTTTCACATCACAAACGCACTAAATATTTTTGAATATTGCACTTGTATTTTATGTCTTTAAATCGATCTTCCTGAACAAGTCTTGAAATGGACGAAACATTGACGGATAAATTTTTACGACGTGCCCCAGTGTATTATAAACACCCCAACCTCTTCATATTAAGAAATAAACACACACACACACACACACAACCTCGAAAGCCGTTCTTAACATGGGGAGGTTGGGGTGTGTTTATACTACGCTGAGGCAGGTTTAAAAAAAAAAAAAATACCCATTGATGAATACAGAAATAATTTTATTTTTCATTTTAAACACACATATTTAAGTCTTTATTAGAGTGAATTATTATTTTATGTAGGAGGTGGGGTAGTTGGGTACTCGTGAGACTCTATCACAAATGTGGTTGTCCCAAATAGGTCAAGATAAGTTAAGTACTTTTTTTTTTTTTTTGCCTGTATCTCACTAAGGCATTTGATGCCCACCTGTTGCTTAACAACCATGGATATAAAACTAACTTATATTGCTCTTCTTGAACTTTGAATTCTTCTTTAACTGTTTCAAGCAGAAGTTCATGTGTGCAAATTTATTTCTGATGAAGTGGTGAGAGGGATAGAAATAAGCAGCTTAATTTAAGTGTTTACTTCCGACTTCAACAGAAACCTCTATGAAAGTTTTATTAAGAATTGGGTGGTTGTCCAGACTTCCCTTTAGGAGTGCTAACGAGTTTTGCAACAGTTTTGGGACAATTGGCGGCTTCAAAGTCCCCCCAAGAGAGAAAGGAAAGATTGGAGTGAAGCCGGGCGAGAATAGATAAGATGGAAAAGAAAATCCCTAGCAATGGACAACGTTTGGGGTCCCTCTTTTTACAATGTTACGGTATCACACATGCACAAAAGTTAACCACTTTCGATCAAGTACTTGTCTTTTAACGTAGCATAACTACAAAGGTGATCATCTCACAATGCACCAAAACGAGTATATTCCAAAAATCATAATTAAGTAGTTTTAATTTTATAAAGAAAATCCTTTTTAAATAGTTAATGAGAAATCGTAGGCATTTCAAGTTTGAATTATTGGAGTTATCTGTCCTTATTTCTTTAAGATGGCGACGTAAGACAGTCCCTTTCTTTTGTTACTCACCAAATTTGATTTTCTTTAAAAAAATAAAACTAGTGATTTTTGGAATATGAAATTTTTGTCTCCTCACAGAGACATACATCATACAGATTTGAATTTTTTCTTTTTTTTTAATATAGAGGAAATTCGGGACAAAGAAAATGTACTTGTTGACACAGCTTTTGTAAAACGCAAATGTTTTAATGAACAAAAACGAGTTATTTTAAAAGCTTAAAAATATAAATAAATGTTTTAAACTTTTTTTTAAAAATACATTCTTTACTATTTGTAAAATGAAGAAAATCTATTTTGATAAAAAAAGGGGGGGGGTCTAAATGTGGGCTAGTTTTATGTAAAGGGAGTGGGGAACAATTCAGAGACCTCCAGTTCTTTTGAAATTTTAACAATAGGTACTAGACTTAAAGAATATTCCCCAAATTTCGGTTTGTTTGGAATGTTTTAAATGGTTTCAGGAGGAGGAAGTGTGTAATATGGTTACAACCTCTTCATTTAAAAATTCAAATGTTTCAGATTTATATTGAACTAGCAGGGAGACCCGACGTTGTTCGGGATTGAATGGCGATCAAAAAATGTTTCACTCTTTCATACTTTTATTGTCATCGATGTCAATTGTACTTTAAACAGAAACCTTCATTTTCAACGCACTCCTGTCAAGAACTTACTGTTGATTTTATGTGCCTGGCCTTTCTGCTTGTGCAGTGAAAATGGCTTGAATTATAGTTTAAATTGCAAAAGTCATGTATTATGGTTCAATTGTGCTCTAAACAGAAACATTCATTTTGAATGTGCCGCTGTCATATAAAAGAACCTACTGTTGATTTTTATATGCTGGGCCGTTCTGCTTGTGTTGTAATAAAATTTCTCAAATGCACTTGTGATATTAGGCTGTATCAGGCGTTAATTTTGGTCAAAATCGCCTGTTCTTTATTTTATCAGATTTTGTCGATTATCGATATTCATCAAATACATTCTGATATAAAACATATCCAAGAACACTGCCAGATACATAAAGTACATTTGTGTGAAATTTCAGAAAAAATCGGTCCAGCCGCTTTAAAGTCCATAGAGAACAAACTCTCTAATGCGCGCACACACACTAAATTTCCTTTTTATATAATAGGGATTCCATAGATAGTAATCAAACATTAAGATTTTCTGAATTTCTTAAATACCCTTAAATTTTAGACATTATTTAGAATGAAAGTCATGTAATAAATTTTGAAAATAAGAATTCTAGACATAAGGTTTAATGTCATATATTGATTTATAACGTAAAAGTGATTTTCGGGGAGGGTGGGTGATAATTTTTTACATCCCGGGGTCGATATTCTTCTGCATTTCATGAATAAAAAAAAAAAAAAAAAAAATATTTTCCTTTCCCCGTTGCATAGTTGTCTTTGTAGCCAAAAAGCCGAAAGACATCAGACTGAAATCAAAGGTGACTCCAGTCTTGCGTTCAAATCCTGTGATTGATAGTACAGTTATGTTTAGCCACACTGATGATTCTTGATTAAGATAAAACATGTATGCTAATATTAAAATATATTTGTTAAAATATTTTTTTATTTTTTTATTTATTTATTTATTTTTTTTTTTTTCATGTATATATGTAACAATATTTAACGGGAGATAAGTAGGTTACATAAAGTATAGGTTTGCTAATCGAATATGAGTTGAGATTTGGTCCTATCTGAAATTCAAGGTTGTGTTGCTTTGACGGTCCTCCTAGGCATTCTCCTAATTTTGACGGTAGCATAGTATATATTTGTTCGTCATTTACAGATATAGCACTCTCCCTCGATACTAGTGCACAAGTACATGTATTTGGTGACTTCAATGTCCACCACAGTAACTGGCATGGATTCTCTAATTACACAGACGTAAGCTGGTAGCACAACACATAGCTTCTCTATATATCCCATTCCCTATCTCAGACGGTTACATTTCCGACACGTTTCTCAGACCAGCAAGATCAACATGCCTCACTTCTAGATCTATTTCTGACAACAGTTCCTGATGATTGTACAACAACTGCCCACAGCCCACTGGGGAATGCTGATCATGCTGTGATAATGGTAGAAATCACCCTAAATTCTCGCCCTAAACTGAAGACCCACTACTTCAAACAACAAGGTATTACAAAAAGATATTACAAAAAGGCTGACTGGGAAGCCATCAGGGAACTCATCAGAGATGCTCCATGGCGAAATAGCTTTTCTCTTCCAGACCACTGAATGGTTCAAAACTGCGATTGAAGCACATGTACCCACACAGAAATTCTATAGCAAGCCCCACTCTCCCCAATGGTTTACTTCCGCTTGTGCAGTTGCCATTGCTCAAAGGCAGTTTGCATTCCGCAGATTCAACTGACATAAGTCCAATTCAAACAGACAGAAGTATATAGAAGCTAGAAATGATTGTAAGAGAGTAATAGCGACAGCTAAGACAGATTACACTGAAACCACCAGAAAACGCATCGAGGCTCAGGAATTAGGAAATTTTAAGTGTAGTAAGTAATGGGCAGTCAATGATTCCCCCTCTATTAAACAATCATGAGGTTGCTTGCACGGCAACCGACAAGGCTAATATGCTTGCCAGTCGGTTTGCCTCAAACTCCACACTGGACCCGGCACACCACTCCCTCCCAGACTTTCCTTTGTGGATAGACATCACACTAGACGATTTGAAAATCACCCCTTCTCAGGTGCATGGTATAAAAAACCTAGACACTTCAAAAGCATGTGGACCAGATCTCATCCCGGTTGTGCTATTAAAAAAATGCTCTGCTAAGGTTGCTCCAGTTCTATCCAAACTTTACAATAAATGCCTTAACGAATCTTGCTTTCTCGACTGCTGGAAAACCGCTTCTGTGGTACCAGTCTTCAAGAATTCTGGTGAACAAACTGACCCACTAAATTATCACCCCATTAGCCTCCTCCCGCTTTTCGCCAAAATATTGGAGTCCTTAATTAATCAAGCCCTAGTCCAACACTTAACAGCTGCTAAACTCCTGACCAACAAACATATGGATTCAGGCAAGCCCGTTCAACAGCAGATATCTTAACTGTAGTCTCTGAACGTATATACCGTTCACTGGATAAAACGTGAGGGTAGAACAGTAGCCCTTGATATATATATATCTAAGGTTTTTGACAGGGTATGGCACGATGGTCTTCTAAGGAAAATTAAATCATATGGTATCACTGGAAGAATACATAATGCAATTAAATCCTTAAGAGAAAAGTCCAAGTTGTCCTCGACGGTCATACATAAATGCGGGAGTACCTCAGAGGTCTATCCTTGGACCTTTAATATTCCTGATATTCATAAATGACCTCCCTGATAAACTTGTTTCAGAGATGGGTATATTTGCTGATGACACCACTCTCTATAATAGGCACGAGGGGTAAACAAATGAACACATATCTAAGGAAATGGCAGAAACACTAGAGGAAGACCTCCAATCTGTAGTGGAATGGGAACAAAAATGGATGGTCACATTCAATGCTGCCAAGACTAAGCTTATTTCCTTCAATAACTACAAAAAACCTTCTCTATCACCAAAAGCAATGGCCAAGAACACATTGCCTGAAAGTACTTTTTAAATTCCTCGGCCTAACGTTTACAGGGAACATGAACTGGAATATATACATTGAGAGCATTGCCAAGGCTGCTGCAAATAAGGTGGGCTCTCTTTAACTGTGCTAGAAAATTACTTGCACCTGAAAGTATCCTATACCTCTATAAGGCCACCATTCGCCCATGTATGGAGTATTGTTGTCATATTTGGGCTGGTGCATCTGCTGCTTGTCTCTCACTACTGGACAGGGTTCAAAAGAGTCGCCAACCTGATAGGTCCTGAACTGTCATCTAGGCTTCAGCCTCTGTCCCATCGACGAAAAGTTGCATCCCTCTCCCTGTTCTACAAGTACTTTAATGGTGAATGCTCTGACGAACTGCAAGCACTTGTACCTCCTCGACGTGACTACCCCCGACAAGCAACTAAGTCCCACCCCTTTACAGTAGAGATCCCTAGGTGTAAGAATGCCTCTTACTCCAAAAGTTTCTTCCCCAGAACTGCAAGTCTTTGGAATTCACTTCCGGGATTCTGCTTTCCCAACTGTACTGATATGCAGAAGTCCAAGTGTAATGTGAACAAACATCTTTCTACTCATCTCCCTTTATAATGCCCCCACAAATTATATTATGTCCCCGATAGTAGCCCCCTATTTCAAAGTGGCACTGTGCCTTGTTTGGGGTAAAAAATGAATTATATATATATATATATATATATATATATATATATAAGCAAAAGCATTCTTATAAGAAAAGAAAAATACCAGCCACACTATTCATTTAGGAGCAGAATACCCATAAATGACATGGAGGAAAAGTCCAAATTAAGGGATGAAAATAATATATATATTAACAAAAAAAAATCCACTATATAAATAAACATCTAAAAATAATTCCTTATTTAGAGGTCACGATGCCAAGGTCAAGGTTTTGACTCATGTTGATTTTATAATTTTAAATTATATTTGCCTAAAACGACCTTGACATCTTGTCTCAAATAAAAAAAAAAAAATGTCTCCCATAATATTCTGTTTTCCTGAGAATAAAACAAATGTTGTCGCATCATCTGGTCAGGCTGCCTATATTTAAATTCTCGTTCTACAACCTTTCGCCCTCAACCCTTAGCCCCCTCCCCCATTTAACCGACCCCCCCTTTACCCACGCCCTCAATTTCCCCCTTTATATCTGGCATGTTTACATTCTTTAACCAATCATTGTCTGCCTATGGCAAAACTGAACACAATTGATTGATCTATTTTAAACTCTTTAACAATTTTTTTCTTTTCCTCTTTTTCTTTCTTTTCCTCGTTTTCTTTCTTTTCCTCGTTTTCTCTCTTTTCCTCTCGTTTTCTCTCTTTTCCTCTCGTTTTTCTCTCTTTTCCTCTCGTTTTTCTCTCTTTTCCTCTCTTTTCCTCTCGTTTTCTCTCTTTTCCTCTCGTTTTCTCTCTTTTCCTCTCGTTTTCTCTCTTTTCCTCTCGTTTTCTCTCTTTTCCTCTCGTTTTCTCTCTTTTCCTCTCGTTTTCTCTCTTTTCCTCTCGTTTTCTCTCTTTTCCTCTCGTTTTCTCTCTTTTCCTCTCGTTTTCTCTCTTTTCCTCTCGTTTTCTCTCTTTTCCTCTCGTTTTCTCTCTTTTCCTCTCGTTTTCTCTCTTTTCCTCTCGTTTTCTCTCTTTTCCTCTCGTTTTCTCTCCTTTCCTCTCGTTTTCTCTCTTTTCCTCTCGTTTTCTCTCTTTTCCTCTCGTTTTCTCTCTTTTCCTCTCTTTTCCTCTCTTTTCCTCTCGTTTTCTCTCTTTTCCTCTCGTTTTCTTTCTCGAGTTACTTAAGTTTAAAATCAGTAAATTTGGTCAAGATCAAAGTGTAGTATCTGTTCTTCAGATGCTGCACTTCCATTTCTTGTTCTCTTTCAGCGGAGGAGAAATCCTTCACGATTGAGACAATTTTTATTTTTGTACCTTTTCTCCACGTTAAAAAACGACCCTGGTGTCTAACTCTGTCCCGTGGGGAGGCATAGTAAATAGGTACTACAAGTAGTGGAAGACGTTTTTTTAAACCAAAATCAAATAAAGATAATTTAAAAATTAGTTTTGGCATCGGAAAATAGGCGCAAATTTTTCCGATACTAATTCTGATACCCCAAAAAACTCTGATTTTTTTCCCCGATTCCAATTAATCGTCCCAACGATAATATATATATATATATATATATATATATATATAATGGAACTCACACCTTTGACATAGCTGTTTGCTATTTGTGGGAAAGAACTCCAGCAAATTACTCGATTATAAAGAAAAAAACTTTGCAATATAAAAGCATGATATTTATTTAAAAAAAAAAATACCGATACCACCGGTTTCAAATCCAATATAGAGGGAACAATTTATGGCAAAATAAATATTGGACTTATCTTTTTTTTTTCCCCCCTAAGAAATTTTTTTATTTTTTTAGATATATGAATTTATTTTTTATGAATTTATATATTTTTATTTTTGGAATTTGATCTTTGATTTATAACCGACGATACCAATGTTTTTCTGACCTGTAATTTATTATATATATGACAAATAAATGACAAGTCTAGATTCCAAATTTCATGATGTTGACCATCTTAATATTTATTCCTTTAATTCCGTTGACACCTAGAATTCTTCATAGTAACTGTTTTGTAACAAATCATTCATTTAATTATATTGTCATTAATTTGATATGTGCTCTGTAATCACATTGAGCTTCTTAAATTAAGGATTTTTATTTATAAGTGAAAGATAATTGAAAAAAAAGATCTTATTTCCACAGAAATATATATCTACAATATAAATCTCACCTGTCTACTTAAATGTATGTATGTTTGTATGTCTGCCTAAAACTTTCGATAGAGGCAATGGATTTTCATGAGATAGGTATCGTTTTGAAGCTCAACCTTTCGGAAAATTGGTTAAAAATATTAATTCCTTCACCCTCAACTGGACACTTTTCTACAGGGAGGGGTCGCTTTTTTTCTCTATTGAGTAAAATGTTCTCTAGTTTCAATATACAAAATATTTAATTCAACCAAAATTTAAACGTACAACCTCTTTTCTCGTCTTTTTCAGATGGTAATTCAGTTCAGCGACAAATGTGCCGATTGTGATCATGTTTGTGGCGTTAAACAGAGAGAGCTTGAACGCTTTGTCCACAAATTCAATCTGTTGACCCCCGAAGAGAAACGAGCCGCCATGATGGTTACAAGTAAAGGCATATTACATCTCTTGTCACAGACAGTACCCTGTGTCGGCTGTCGGAGAAGGTAAGTGTTTGCCGCTCCTCCCATCTTTTTTTTTTATATATATAATCTATTTTCTGTTCAGTTTGTTGTCTACTCATATCTCTAATGGCATATATAAAACTCTTGTAGTTGAAACCCAAGTGTTATGTTGTCTCATTTCTAATGAATTTGCAGCACACCAGTCGCCCTTTTGGATAGAGGTCAAAGGAAGGATTGAACCTAGTAAATCACTCCCTTTTTCGGGTCAAGCAATTTCTTGTTCTGTCAGTGGAGAAATCCTTCACGACTGAGACAATTTTTATTTTTGTTCCTTTTCTCCACATTAAAAAACGACCCTGGTGTCTAACCCTGTCCTGTGGGGAGGCATTGTAAACAGGAACATTAGTCATGGTGAAAGTCAATTTTTGCAAGACTGGATTTTCCG
Source organism: Euprymna scolopes (assembly GCF_053919585.1). NCBI lineage: Eukaryota > Metazoa > Mollusca > Cephalopoda > Sepiida > Sepiolidae > Euprymna > Euprymna scolopes. The sequence continues at coordinate 14,957,833 of NC_136512.1, forward strand.
GGAAAACTATGGTTACCCAATGGGGGGGGGGCATTATAGGGGTAAAATTGTCCCAAAATTGTTTGTCTGTTTGTAGACACTTTTTTTTTTTAATAACCATGCCTTGGTTGTTTTTGAAATTTTGCACAAACATTAGTCATGGTGGAAGTAAATTTTTCACTCGTGGAGGGGAACTCCACATGCTCGGTTTGCTATTTTTATTTTTTTTTAATCCTTTGAAATGAGACTTCATCACTCGTGTATTCATTGTTTTGTGGTCTGTTATCCTCATCTTCATAGTTGTTTCACGATTTTTCAGTCAACTCATCCTCTGGCCTTCTTCAGGTGGGTAACCATGACTGGATAGGAATGCTGGGTCTTGTAACTGTACCCTCAGTAATTACTGCCTTCCATAGTTGTTGTTGTTGTCTCACCACTTTAACCAACTAATCCTCTGGCCTGCTTTGGGTAGAATTGAAACAACTGTGTTCAGCTAATGCTTACCTGAAACTGTAGAGACTCAATGCCTCTATCCACTGCACCACGGGTCCCGAAGGTTGGATTTTATGGTTTGATAAATCCAATTTTGTGTTATCTGGTCTTCAATAATATATAATACCATTTGGTATGGACCTGGCAATGATCAGATCCATACCAAATGGTATTATATATTACTAACATATCAGTCCGGCGTTGCCCGGATGTTTGGAAGTGTATATTGAGCAAAAAAAAAAAAAAAAGAGCGGTCAATTTTTTTTAACTTTGACCCTATTATGACCCCTTAACATTTATTGTTTTGGTCTCAAATCAAGTTAAGTTAGATCCATGTCCAAGGAACCTATATCTAAAATCTCAAGTGTTTAGACCCAAAATTGTTGGAGGAGTTTGGTACAGTTCTCAAAGGTCATTGAACTTTGACACCCTTAACAGCCAAATTTCTGGCCGAAAACCGATTACAAAGATTTTCTCAAATCTCTGTACCCTGCATGTCAAATTTCAAATCTGTAGACTTAAAATTGACAGTTATTGTGTAGGGAAATGTACACATACAGACACGCACACATTCACTTTTATAGATATATACTAGCATGGGTTCCCGGCGTTGAGCAAAAAAAAAAAAAAAAAAAAAAAATTAGTAGTAGGAAGGCAGGCTCGAACCCGTACTACGAAGGAGGAAAAGAACGGGGGGGAAAAAGCCTGACGTCTTTGCTGTTACGACCACCGCCAAGCCGGAAGTGGCGTAGGTTTTAATTAAGGCTAGACAATCGAAAGGAGAGGATGATTTTCAAAAATATTAGCGAAAAAAAGCGCCCCCCCCCTGTAGAAAAGTGCCCAGTTGAAGGTGAAGATATTAATGTTTTTAGCAAATTTTTCGATATTTGTTGTCTGAAATGTCGAACTTCAAAACGATACTGATCTTGTAAAAATCCGTCGCCTCTGTTGAAAGTTTTAGGCAGACATGTAAACATATATATACATACATACATTTATATATTGGTAATTAAAAATTTTCGACCCAAACCGATTAAAAAGATTGCCATATCTCTGAATACCCTTTATCTAAAATTTCAAATGTTTAGACAAGAAATTGTCTGAGTAATTTGGTAGAGACCGCAGAGGTCAAATTTTTTAAAACTTTGACCCCTATTATAACCCCTTAACTTTTATTGTTTTGGGCTCAAATCAAGTTTAGTTAGATCCATATCCAAGGAACCTATATCTAAAATTTCAATTGTTTATACCCAAAATTGTCGGAGGAGTTTGGTAGAGTTTTCAAAGGTGAAATCGTTGAACTTTAACCTCTTAACAGCCGAATTTCTGTCCGAAAACGGATTACAAAGATTTTCCCAAATCTCAGTACCCTGTATATCAAATTTCGAGTCTGTAGACTTAAAATTGACAGTTATTGCATCGGGAAATGTACAGACACACACACGTTCACTTTTATAGATATATAGATTTTAAATTTTTTTTTTGAATTCTTTGAGATGAGACATCATAATTTGTATATTCGTTTTTTTTTGTTTTTTTTTGCAGACTGTTATCCTAATCTTCATAGTTGTTGTTTTACCATGTTTCGGCCTACCATCGCGGTTAACAACCTGAAGAAAGCCAGATGATGAGTTGGTGAAACAACTATGAACATGAGGATAACAGTCCACAAAAAAATGAATATGCAAACATAAAGTTGTTCAGATAAATAAATCCTTATCATCAAGTAGCTTTTAGATCTTAATAAGCAGTGATTCATTTTAAAAAAAAAAAAAAAAATAAATAAATAAAAGTAGGAATTTGTTAAGTTTTGAGACATTGTGTTGAACAAAGATGGCGGCGTAGTTCAGGTCAGTAACCAAGATGGCGACCAAGAATCAAATGCGGTCCGTGGCGTAATTAACCTCTTAAGTTCTGAGATATTGTGTTGAACAAAGATGGCGAACTGATTGAATGCAAAATTCGACAATTTTTATAATAATTTTGGGACGTTTTCATTGGTTGTTTAGCACATCCGTTGGTTATAAAAATGATTGGCGAATCCATTCGTCTCATATCCCCATTACAAGTCAAAAACATATCCTTCTACATAAATGAGATGTCTTGTTGACTGAGGTATGTCTCTGGTGTTATGGAGTTCTAGGTCCACTCTCCCAGGCCTTGCCTCCTTCCTTTGAGAAATGTTTAGTTTATTGCTTATAGCCTGAAGCACCTCTACCAAAAAATGCCGACAGGGCTACCCAGCCATTTTTATAAAGCCAGTGCTTTTCCTTTCGAATCCCACTTTCCAACGTTTGTGTCATATCATTCTATGATGGGAAAGAGATAAATAGCTTTTGGGCAAATGACATACGATTCTCAACTTCTTCGACGTCACATTTTAACCGTGGAGATCCAAAACCAAGCTTCTATCTTTTTCTTGGCAACAATACTCCGTGCATAGGTGAATGGTGGCTTCGTAGAGATACAGGATACTCTCAAATGAGAGTAATTTTCTAGCATTATAGAGAGAGCCCACCTTCTTCGCAGCAGCCTTGTCAGTGTCTTCAATGTATTTGTTCCAATTCATGTAGCCTATGAATGTTAAGCCAAGGAGTTTGAATGAAAAGCTTCCAGATAGGGTATTATTAGTCATAGCGATCCATGATTTGAGAGGATTTTCTGCAGTTGTTAACAGAAAGAAGCTTAGTCTTGGCAGCATTGAATGTTACCATCCATTTATGTCACTACTTCACTACAGACCGGAGGATTGCCTTCGATATATGTTCATTTGTTTCTCCTTGTGTCTGTTATAGAGCATAGTATCATCAGATTTTCAAGCAAGAATTGTCTTTGAGATTATCAGATCTAAGCTCGACTTTCACATTAAGATTACACAGCCATCATATCATTCTCATTATTTCTCTCACATATCCCCAACCCTTCTGTGGCCAGTTTGCACTTCGGTAAATCACACTTCCATACATTACGCTTGCTAAATTTTTTTAAATAAAAGCAAGACATGAATTCTTTACATATCATTTCAGTCAAGAGTTGCAAAGTCAGAGGTTTTCGACTGAGTCAGTTGGATTTTTAATCAAACTCTTATTGAATATTGGAAGATTTCAAAAGACGTCAGAAAAAGTCAGATATTTTGAATTCTTACAAGTTGGTAGACATTTTTGGCTTCCTGGGGTCCGAGTTGGACCATACACCTTTCAAATGACTCTCTTGTGGAATACTGAATCTTGTAAAATTTTATGTTCTATTTTGGAAAGATTTATATAAAAATAAAATTGCATTAAAAATATTTTGAAAATAGACCTTTCTTTATTATTTAATAACCAACTTTTTTTTTTCTTCAGTGTTGAGCGTCTATTTAACCAACTGGTCCAGTTCCAACATCCTGCCCTCGAACCACTTATTATCACAGACGACGCAGTGTTGTCTGTAAAACCCGAGTACCTCTGTGATCCTAAGGCCTTGTATATTTTGTTTTACATTCATGGGTAAGTCCATTTCACGATATTTTGTGTGTGTATATGCATAAAGTCCATTACACGATATTTTGTGTGCATGTGTGTGTGTATATGCATAAAGTAGGGGGCGCTATTAACTGTCATCAAGACTAAAACATTGAGATCTTCAATCTTTCATTCTATCAACTGAGCTAATTTCGACAATAAAACAGAAATTAACATAATTTCTGGCAAAAAAAATCTATTTTCAAGGGAGGTAATAGTTCTCTCGGCTGACCATGCCTTAAGGGAGGTAATTTAGAACCTAACATGAAACCTATAACGTTTATATTATGGCTAATTTTTACAGGTTAATTAAATTAAATATATTTTATAAAGTGTAGTCGGTCACAGCTGTTACACAAGTAAGACCAATTTTTGGAACAAAGCAACCTGTACTAAAAAAAAAAAAAATTTTTATAAATTCATAAACGGATTCAATTCTGTTGTTGTCATTGATTTCCTTAATTCAAGAAAGAATCCTGTATGTACAGGACGAATCACATGAAGGTTGCCAACATGAAATTGGCAAGATTAAGACTTGGCTCGTCCGCATTATCTGCATCGGTATCCACTTCATCACAGTCATATCTTAACTTACACCCTCCCTACTATTTTTTTTTTTAACCTGGATACTTTTGTAAGTTGTGAGTAGTGTACGACATTGAATATACTTTTATAACTAAAACATCATCGGTTGATTGAAGCATTGGAAATGGATAGAATTAAGTGGATGACCAAAACATCCAGCTCTCAAACTTGAGGAAACAAGTGATGATAAACATGTAGTAGTAGTAGTAGTAGTAGTAGTAGTTGTGTGACGGTGGTCTAGTGGTTAACAACATGAACTGATGACGTGGATGTCCCAAGTTCGAATCCAGCTTGATTCCTTAAAAAAATCACTTTCACTTAGGATGTTGGAAAAAAAAGGTAGACACAAAAGAAATATTACTTTATATCTGTGGCCGGGGGGTGGGCAGAAGTAGGGATACAGCGATTTTTTTTTTTTTTTTTTTTTTTTTTTTTTTTTTTTTAAGAAAAATACATTACACACTGCATTTATTATGCAGACAAATAACTTTACTAATGTGACATTACTGTATACCTACTTTAGCATCTCCTGCCTGTGTGTGTGTGTGTGTATTATTATACACACACACTTATAAACATATCTTGTTTATTAAATTGTTGGATGAACGTATGGAATAGTTACTATAAAATTTTTTAAGCCGTCCTCCTCTACCCATGTTAGGAATGAGTTTCTAAATATTTATAATAGAAAAATGTGAGCATGAAAAGTAATATAGTTAGGCTTAAACATGGAAAAGTAAAACACTAGTTGTTAAAACTGGAAAAGAAAAGGACAAGATATTCTAGTAAAAAATTATAAATTTATAACTTAAAATATTGCAGCATTAAGAATTGATTATATAATGTTATAAATTGAATTTAAAAAAAAAAAATCTTAATGCTGCAATATTTTAAGTTATAAATTTATATTTTTTACTGGAATATCTTTTTTTTCCCCCACAATATAGCTTTCTTTTATGTAAATCATTAGATTATAAATCTTTAAAAGGTAATCTGTAGAGAAGCTCATATGAACAAGTCTTCAACTGCCCATCATCATGTTGGTGCCAACCACGTAGAGAAGAGGACACACAAAAATACCTTGTGGATGAATTCTTCCTGTGGACATCGAGCTGCATGCCCAAATCGTCTTAGACAATGTTGGTGAAGAATATCGGAGATGTAGTTGTAGATACAGCTTGCATTAGTATGCCACTGTATTCATACAGCAATAGCATAAACAGTTGTTTTGACTTTTTTTTAACTAAATCATATGACTCTTTTAGTGACTTGGTTCACTACAGTACATTGTAGTCTACATTGCACTGTAGAGAACCTACTGTTGATTTTATAAAATTACTTTTTATAATGGCTTGCATTAAAGTTTAAAATGCAAAAGTCAAGTATTATAGGTCAATTGTGCTCTAAACAGAAATATTCATTTTGAATGTGCCTGTCATATCAAAGCACCTACTGTTGATTTTATATGTTGAGCCTTTCAGCTTGTGTTGTAATAAAACTTCTCTAATGCACTTATGATGTTAGGCTGTGTAAGGTGTTAACTTTGGTCAAAATCGCCTGTTCTTTTCATCAGATTATTTGGATTATCGATTTTTGATAATTATTGAATATATTCTAACAAAAAACTTATCTAAGAACACTGCCAGGCACATGAAGTACGTTCCTGTAAAATTTCATAAAAATTGACCAAGCTGTTTTGGAGTCCACAGGGAACGAACTCCCAAACATACGCACATGCGCACACAAAATTCCTTTTATATAATAGTAGAGATAGATACACGCACATTGGTACTTGAGCAGAATATGGACTGTTATTTTTAAATAGGATTTTCAAGTTAAATTCCATTTTTTAAAGTATCTTGTTTATTAAATTGTAAGATGAAAGTATGGAATAGTTACTATAAAAAAATTTTAAGCTCTCCTCCTCTAACTATGTTAGGAATGAGTTTCTAAATGTTTATTTCATCTTGGTCTGTATTCTGTGTAAGTACCTAATTTTTATTTTATTTTATTTTATTTTTATTTATTTTTTTTTTTTTGTACTAAATTCTTGAAGCAACTCCACAGCCCTCGTTCAAACATTTTATTTTCTTTTATATTTCAGGGCAAAATTGAATTCTGTGATGGAATCTATACCCAAAAGTAAGAAGAATAAAAGATGTAATCTTCACTCATTAGATACTCACAAAACGAGGTCATTTGCGTGAGTATCTTCTCGCTTTTTCCCTACTACTCCTCCTCCTCCTCCTCTATAAATCCCATACATTATTCATCCAATGAATGTACTCCAGTTCCAATCATTTGGAAAAATTCAGAATTAAATCAACTATGTAGGAGTTTTCAACCTTTTTTTTTTATTTTTTTATTTTATTTCAAAGGTCTCAACTGGAAAAATCATTAGAATTAAAAGCTCAGATGTTTCCTAATTATTAAATTGTCTGCAAAATTTCTACAGAGAATTCTGGTAACTAGTCAAATGCTTTCAAAATGTTAATCTATGAAAAAAAAAAATTAAGTTCAAAGAAAAGCTTCAAATCAAACAAGAACTAAAAGTGATTCAAAATCACTGAATAACAAAATAGTGTAATGGTGAGCTTAAGTTGTAAATTGTTGACCAGTTTTGTTGCGCGTTAGAACTTCATGTAAATAACTGCGATTTTTAAAATTACTTCATGAAATGAAGATAATTGAAAGTGACTTATCTTGTTTTTAATTAATTTTTTTGGTTTATTTTATCATTGTTTATATATCAAGTGTTTTGAAAATTTGAATTTTGTTTAGAGAAGGCCTTGAAAAACTTTGAAAAGTGACATTGAAAACCTGTAGGAACCCTGATCTTGTTGAACTCTGAGAATCTTTCTGTTGGACTCTGAAGTGGGTCAGGAAATATCAATATGATTGTCGATAAGTAAATTGTTGTGTATGTAAAAAGGCATTCATTTTGATCAAAATTGACCTTGAAATCGCACATGGCTGGCACGAAATACAAAACAAACGAAAGCTGTAAATAGTTGACCAGTTTTGTTGCGTGTCAGAACTTTATGTAAATAACTGATCTTTAAAAGTACTTCATGAAAATAAATAAAAATGACTTTTCCTTTTAAGTTTTTTGTTTTATTTGTATTTGCGTAACGGTGCAGCACTACTGGCAAAGGAAAAGTAAGGTACCTCCTTCCCTTCACTAGTTTGTGGGAGACCTTTGGGCATGGTGAAGAACCCACTTAGCCTCCCCGATCAGGGTAACGTGAGATCATAGAAAGTCGGTGTCTGATATAATATGGAAGCAAACAGAAATAATTCTGTTCATGGTTTTGTATTTTGTTGTGCTGAGAAGAAGATACCTCGGGGTACAATGGTCAGGACAATCGCCCAGTATGGGCACTGCTCGGATAGAAAGAAACTGCAATCTACTGTCTGTACAACTGCAAAAACCCCCCCAAAAAAACACGGCATTCTATCAAACTCTAAATGCCTTCAGGGAGAGAGAGAGATATGTGGAGAGCCATAACTGTCAATGCCTGTACCAGGCAGGACGCTACTTGATATTTTTATTTTGAAAACTTTAATTTTTTTCTGAAGGCTTTGAAAAGTCCTTGAAAACGGACATTGAAAATTTGTTTGAATCTTGGAGTATAAAGTCTACTTGATCTTTTTTCAAACTGTTGAATTGGTGAAAGTTGATGTGAATAATCAGGTTAATTGTTTTTTTTTTACTTGGTGTTTTAAGATTTTGAGATTAATATATATAGATGTTAGTAGTGGTGATACAGGGTAAGTTTTTATATATATATATATATATATATATATATATAGTGACTGCCAAATTTATGGAGTGTTTTTGATTTATGTAACAGTTTGTCTTTAAAAATCTACCAAAAATCAGGTAATTATCTAATCAATATAAAATTTTCATCAATTAATAAGTAAAGAATGCACTTTATATGCTTGTAACTTTTATTTTCATATTCGTTGTATAAATATATTGGGGGGGGGACTTCATGCCCCCCCCCCCACTTCCTCATTTGTCCCTTGTTCAACCCCTTAAATTCCAAGTGATCCACTAAGCACAAACTCATTTTGTGGTAGGAGGGTGAACGAGTGTAGGAAAAAAAAAAAAATTACACGGCGTGCTTTTGATATCAAAGATTGAAAACCGAATTTGAATGTGTTTAATTTTTTTTTTCTTTTGCATTTTGAAGTGTAAGATTCATTGAATATGTTATCAATAATTATCTCTCAGATGAGGATAAAAAATATTTTTTTTACGAAATCACTAAAATAGGCATACTTTAAAATCTTTAAAAAATAAATTAAAAATTTTAGTTTACTATTTGTAAACTTTCATGTACCAGTTACGTTAGGATACGTTTTTTTCAAGTTACGATATGAAATACAATATTTTTTCAGCCCCTGGTTACGTTATTTGCCTCGCCTTTCAGAGTTATTTATAATGTTATTTGATTATATACATGTGTATTATATACTGTACTGTATTTTGTTACTAATTTTTAATGCTGTATCTTGGGAGTTCTACTGTGTGTATATATATATATATATATATATATATATATGTATATATATATATATAATTGACAGAGAAAGATAGGTGGCGAACTTGAAATTGACAATTCCATTTGCAGATTTGGCAACTATCAATTGTTTTAAGTTCAACTTTATTTGGCAATTCATCATGAAGAGACTGACAACCGAGCAGTGTTTGCAAATTTATTTTGAAAATCATTTTGAAACATTTGATGAACAAATAATTTCATGAAATGGACTTGTGAACTGGCCACCTTAGATTATTAGATTATTTCCTTTGAGGATATGTGAAGTCCCATGTTTATACTGATAAACCAGACACTATAGATCACTTGGAAGAGAGCATTCGATGTGTTATTGCTGAAATACAGCCTAATTTAATGTGTAGTTTTAATTAAATACGCAAAATTGTATTTAAATAATGAATGCCAAAAATTAATCTTGGTAACAAACCTCATATTTTTCGTATAATAAAAATGTTTGTCTGCGATTTTATTTGGCACCTCTAAAAAAAAAAAAAAAAAAAAAACCTTATTAAGGATATCCTTTTGGGGAAGGAGATTGTAGATTTGTGTTGTACTATCAAATAGAAATAGTGATAAAAAACTAATTAGGAAAACTTATTAGAAATTTCACATTTTTCTACATCAATCTATATAATTTACTATTAATAATAGTTATTTTTTTATTTTTTTTTAATATGTCAGGATCAGTACTATTTAGAAAAAGTGACTTTTTTCAAAAAAAACAATTGTCAACTAATATTTTTGGTACTCATTTAGAATTACCCTTAATTAAAAAAAAAGAAACAAAAAAATCTTTGTGTACTCTTCACAGAACATCATATTCCAAAAATCACATAAATTAAGTAGCTTTTTTATTAGAACATCAAAATTAATTTTAGCAATTAAAATGTTTTATTTTGAATACAAAACAAAATCTTAGTCGTCGAATTGAGTCGTCGCTCTTAAATTTCGAAACAAAATGGCGGCTCTCTCATAAAATTTGATTTCATTGGTTAAAAAGAAAACTACTTGATCAATTTAGGTGAGTTTTGGAATATAACATTTTCGTTCCGTGACATGTACATCATAAAAATGTTTTTTTGTTCCAAATCGTAACAATTTTTCTTTTTAAAACAAATTTTCTCTTTTCTTACAATAAAAACAACTGTCAACTAAATATTTTTAAAAGTCAGTGCATTTTAAAGTTTTAGTAGATGAGACTGATTCGATTTTGGAACAATTCATTTTAAAATGAAAAAAAAAAAATCAGTGTTTTGCTTTAGCAACATCCGATTAATCAGATTATCAAGTGGTCTCATAACTTTGTGTGCGAGAAGTGATAATGTATGTACACACACATGAAGTAGCTTGGTGTATTATTTTAATATAAATAGTACAGGTGACTGGGGATCGCCTGTGAGTTTAATGTCTCCTTGACACTTTCTCCCTTGGAGGAAGCCAGTTCAACCTGTTTAGGGTGAATGCCATACAACAAACATAGTATAGATATGAAATTTTAGTTCTTAGCCAGAATTCAACCTAATTAAAAATGCAGATATATCTTGTGTATGTACCTGTCATGGAATGAAAATGTCATATTCCAAGTTTTTTAATAGATCAAGTAGTTTTTTACGATTTGTAGTGATTAATAGTATATTGTAACTACTCTAAGACTGATTTAATCTTGATAGTTCGAATTGAATTGTCTCCCTTTATTAATTATAGCAGATCAAAACGCATCTTTGTCATAAAAATTTATTTTCTTAGTTGAAAAAGAAAAGCTACTTAATAAATTCACGTGTTGCTACATCTGGGCCCGTGCAACTGCCACTCGTCTCTCACTTCTGGACAGGATTCCAAAAAGAGTCTCTAACCTGATAGGTCCTAAACTGTGCTTTTTTAACAAGTATTTCAATGGCAAGTGTTTAGACAAACTCAAAGCACTAGTACCCCCTCGATGACAATACCCTTGATAAAGATGTACAGATTTCTAGATGCCATAAAGCCTTCTACTTGAATGACTTTTTGCCTCAAACTACTGCACTTTGAAATTCCCTACCAAGCTTCTGTTTCCCTGACTGTACTGACCTGCAGGAATTCAAGCATAATGTAAACAAACATCTTGCTGCCCAACTCCCTAAATAGTATCTCTACAAATCTGGTCTTAAATACTAAGTTGCTCTGTGTCTTGTTTGGGATGAAATAACTATAAAAATAAAAGATGTTTGGAATATGACGTTTTTGTTCCATGAAAATTAAAAAAAAAACAACAAAAAAAAACTAAAATACAGAAAAATCTTTTTATGTACTGTGCATCAGAGCTTTTTATGTTTTTTTTTTTGTTTTTTTTATAATTAGTTTGAATTCTAGACTTTCACAGAAATTTTAATAAAGTTATATCTTAGATTTGGTTTCCGATTTTTATTGGTAGTCTTCATTGTTTTGTATTTATTTATTTTTTTTTTTTATTTTTTTTTCCACACACAAACAAGTTACCATTTCTCAATCGGGAATTCTACTGCACTTCTTGCATATCTAAAGCTTACACGTATCGATCTATTGCCGGATATTTTTTTTTCTATTTTCACATATAAAATCAATTGTCCTGTGAACAAATTTTGGTCCTTTTTTTTTCTTTTCTTTTTTTTTTTTAAGTGCCTGTATAGATTTGTGACCTTTTTAAACCAACGCATTTCGTGTGAAATCATTCTTATGCGCTTATGTGTTATGTCGAAATTAGTGTAAACTTCGAAAATTATGAAAAACGATCCAGTAGATGTACTTTCAGCAAAAAAGAAATCATCCACAATCATAATCTGTTTAAAAATGGCAGACACTTGATTTAAGTCAATTTAAATCTAGGGTTATCTCCCTTGTTTCTCATACTGGATTGCTTACATAACTCTTTCACATTAACACATACAATAAAACTATATTCGATAAATTCTATTTTTACTTGTAATTATTTTTCTACAGTCATTTTTTATGTAAGTGCGTAATATTTTCCCCTGTAATCCGGCGATATAAAAGATTGCCAATCTGCATAAGCACCTATATTTAAAAAAAATAATTTTTAATATTCAGTAATGCTTTTCCAGTTTCCTTTATCATGTTTCCTTTTCTTTTTCATTTTCTTTTAGTAGCTGGATTGATATTTGGGACCTCCTATCGCAAGAATGCCGAGAAGAAGTTGTGTTGGTGGATGTCGATGGGCTGCAAGACACATTAGATGCTTACCTCCGCAAACATAGGTAAGAAATGATGTAGAAATTATCGAACGATGATAAAACAAAGACTGTTGGATATTCATTACTGAAACTTGTGGGACAAGTCGGTCATAGATTGAATTTTTTGGATATTGAATATAGATTGCAGAAAGAATTGTATATTTTAGTGCAAAATTCAATAGATGGCATTGTTTTATGAAGACGGGGGTGAGTTACCCTGTATATGTGTGTGTAAAAAAAAAAAAAAATATTCACTGTAAGAGTACCTGTGCGTGGAATTTTTATGCCAAGAGTTGCGCAATCTCTAACCACACCTCTCCCGAGTCGACATTGTTGAATACCAGTGGCAAGTGGAGGTTCAAGACGACTGGAAACAATGCCAAGATAAGTGGAAAGCACATACAGCGCCTAGAATTCCTAAATGGTCACCCATCTGGTACTAGCCAGGCTCTAGGTTGCTTAACTTTGGTGATCTGACAAGAACCGGTGTGTTAAGGTGATTATGCCGTATATACATATGTATATGTACAGACCAATTAATGGAGAGTTGAAAGTGGGGGCTGTTAGTCTTGGTTATTTTCACCTGAGGGGAATTAGTCATTTGTTGTCACTGGGCACACCTCATGATTATTATCAAGATAGAAAATATGGTTATAGTCAACTAACGTACTTCATAATTTTCTGCGGAGTGCAATCGGAAGCGGTGGCAAGGCAAATCAGTTCCCTCACTTTTATTGTTCTTCAGCATTTCTACTGTGAAGCGATTTATTGAAATAAAATTTAAAGAAAAGTTCATTATTGAAAAGTATAAAATAGAAATTAACAAAATTATACAGATAAAAGTAACGATTTTTATTTGCACTTTAATAACAAAAATAAATTTTTTAAATTTTTTTTGAAATTTTATAAAAGAACATAAGGAGTTGAGCGGCGAGATGTTTGTTCACATTATATTTGAACTTCTGCATGTCAGTATAGTCAGGAGCAGGAACCCAGAAGGGAATTCCAAAGTCTAACAGTTCGATTGAAGAAGCTATTGAAGTAGAAAGTTTTCCGGGATCTCTACAGTGTAGGGGCGGGATTTTGCTGCTTGTTAGGTTTGTTGGAGGTGTCTACATCATGGAGGCACAAGAGCTTTGAGTTCATCTGAGCACATTCAATTAAATACTTGTAAAACAGACACAGGGATGAAACCTTGTAGTGATGCCACATTCCGACAATGGGACAAGTTAAAAAAAAATAAATAAAAAACGCCAACCCAAACTAATTTAAAATTTATGTGGAAAATTTCCATGCTAAGTCTATTTTTTCATACTGACATCTAAGTATTGGTAGAGGTTGGGATAACCTAAAACAAAACATTTCATAAAAATTGAATTTTTTAATTTTTTTTTTTTTTTTTTTTTTTTTTTTTACTCAGGTTTTGTGCAGAATGCAAGTCGAAAGTGTTACGGGCATACAGTATTCTAATAATGGAGGTTGACTACACAAAGGAGAAAGGTTATTGCCCCTCTCTATACGAACATCTACGTTGTTGTCCTCAGGAAAGACACATTCACGTCGAATGTGACACAGAGTTCCTCTCTAGGCTGATTGGCAGAGCAGAACCAGAGCTGGCAGGCAGGTAAGTTAAGCAGATATTAGTGCCATCATATGGTGACCCTGTGTGCAGCATCTATTTTTCATTTATTTCATTTAGTCTCGCTGTCCTTTTCAGGATAAATATTATAAAAGTCGCTTTGTGTGCGTGCATGAGTTCCTTCCTCATAAGTTTCCAAATGGCTGAGTTTATTTTTTGCAAATTTCACACAAATGTAATTTATATGTCTGGCAGTGTTCTTAGATATGTTTTGTACAGAAATTCATCTGATAAGTATTGAAAAAATCTAATCCTAAAAATAGTCTTTCTTTCTTATAGATAAAGAACAATTTTTACAGGGAATTTTTATACATTGCACTGGCAAGGCAGGTAATAAAATCTTAGCAAATGATTTATTCTTAAAAAAAGGATTATTGGCATCTGGAGATATAGCTCAGTTGTAGAGCATTCAACTACAGATTGAATGATTCCCTGTTCAAGCCCGAGTGTACCTCACCATTTTATTTAAATTTTTTCTTATTAATGAGTTCAATTTACAATAAAAGAGGAGGTACCATTTAAAATCGCCACAAATCATTTCTTCGTTTGCATATTTTAAAACTAAACATTAATTAGAAGTGACTTTTCCAGGGCATTCATCATCAAGCCCAAATATCAGCTGACATGATATTGTAAACAAACACAGAGGGAATTTGATAAACTATATTATCATTATATATATATATATATATATATATATATATATATATATACACAGGGTGTTCCAAAAGTCTTGGGCACATTTAGCAGATATGAGGACTTGAAATGTGCCCAAGACTTTTGGAACACCCTGTATATAGGGTGACCCAAAAAAAAACAAAAGCTAAAGGGAGGCCATCTAGAACATATGCTGTAGAACGGAGAAAAAAAGGCCAAAGACCCTTGTGTTTTGATGTGATGTTTTGAATATAATAAACTAGTTATGACCAAAGTTTCATTTCATTCAGACAAAACACTAAGAAACTGAGCCTAATTGGAGTTGAGGCCCGTTTTTTTTTGGGGGGGGGGTCACCCTGTGTATTTTGCGATTTAGTTCACAGGGAAAATTATTCCTCATAATATATGATCGATAGAGAATTGATTCTATAATAATATATACGCAATTTGCATAAATTAAAATATCATGTTTAAGCATATTGTACGACCGAGCAACACCGGGCACCCAGTTAGTCTTTAATAAACAAACCAGTTACACTTGAGATGCATACAATCAGCCTTTATAAATACAATAGTGTAAAATACTTTTGAATAATTCGTATTATTTAGATTCATCGGACTACTGTTCTTATCTTGAGTGTTATTTACACAACGTTTCGGTTGATGTAACCTCCAACCTTCTGCATGTGTATCTAACATTCTCGAGTGCAACAAGATAGACCTGAAAAAGGTCAGAGGTTACATCAACCGAAACGTTGTGTAAGTGACAATCAAGATGAGAACAGTAGTCCGATGAATCTAAATAATACGAATAACCAATCCTCATCTCAAAAATTTAAAAACTTTTCAGTCAGTATATCTGGAAGTTTTGTTACCTTGGTAATATCATTGGAGCACAAGTTGGAGCAAGTGAATTTGTTGGCTTGTGAATTTTTATTTTGGCTGTTTTCTTTTTTTTTTTTTTTCTAATTCATTGTAGCCAACAACTACACTCGTCTTTGAGACTCGTCGCAGCCATGAAATTTCTTAAACCAAGCTTGTGCTGTGTGTTCAGTAGTTGTTCCTGGGCCAAACGCTTTGTTGATATTGCAAGCTGTTTCAGCAGCTTTTTGGTCTAGCTTGAATTGAAATAAGAAAATTGTGCGAATCTTCTATTTTCTTTCTTGTATTCCACGTTCTGAAAAGAAGATATAATTGTTTTAAAACGATTTTAATTTAAACAATTAGATAGAGCGAAAAATTCTCTTTAAAATGATATATAAAGTAAAGGTATTATAACAAAGAATACATCATTTGAAATCAAAATTAAACATTCCGCAAGAACTTTCTTCTCAACCTAATATAAAATTCTCTTCATACAATGTGCACAATGCTTTAAATAAACTTATTGCTTCTCTTTCTGTTTTTAGCAGTCGACGTGATCGGCACGCAAAGACTCTTGACATTGCCCAAGAGGAGGTGTTGACCTGTCTAGGGATCCACCTGCATGAACGCATGTACAGAATCTGGCGGGAATTAAAGGCTGAGGAGCAAACTTGGCAAATTCTCTTCTATTTGGGTATAAATGCTCTCAAAAAGGGATTTGAGGTAAGAATATTTGGTACTTGTACAGTTTAGTCAAGACATTCAAAAATGAAAATATCGAAAATAGGTTATATTGCATGTTATGGAACGAAATTCTCCAAAAAAAAAAATTTCACTTAATTTCATCAAGTAGTTTTTTTATTTGTTTTTTCTTTTTTTTTTCTTTTTTTTACAGCGAAAAAAAAACAATTTATGATACCGAGCAAAAGGTTCGATTTTTAGGAAGAAAAGCTAGTATTAAAGATGGGGAGGGAGTGTCAGCGCTTTACATGGAGTTATCTCCCCGTGGCATGTTCAAAAAATTCCATAATGGCTAACTTCAACGTGCTCTCATAAGAACGTGTTTTTTCCGCTGAAAAAAAAACAAACTAATCGATCAAATCAATGAAATTTTTTTCGGAGATCTTCAGTCCAAAACGGATACGTACAATATAACCTTTTTTTGATATTTTCATTTTTGAATGTCTTGATTAAACTGTACAAGTACCTAAATATTTTTTTTTTTTATTTGTCATGTGGTCTGAGTGACAAGAAAATTCAATTTTTTTTTCTTATATAAAAACTTTCACGGAAATGTTTATTTTGCTTGTGTACTCTGTAACATTTTATGTTCGTATCATTAAAGATAAATTTCACATAGTAAGTCTTTTGTTTGCATCTAGTCAGTGTCGTATGTGGAACATTTGCAATCAGAATCTTGTAATTTCCTTATTTATGTACATACATTACGACTTGAAAACCAAGCATTTTTTTTTTTTTTCCTTCAGATATCTGTAAAGTTAGGACATTTATTGCACTAGCAGTTAAATAAAACACCAAATATTCACCATAGATACAATGTCAAGAGACAATGGACACCCCCTGTAAGTTGTGGACAAGGGTTGCGCAATTCCAACCACATCTCTCCTGCATCGGCACTGCTTGGGTTCAATGACAAGGAGAGGCCCAAACTAACTGGAAACAATGTTGAGACAAACGAAAAGCACAGATAGTATCTGGAATTCCCTAATGGTCGCTCATTTTAGTACTGACCAGGCTCAAGGTTGCTTAACTTCGGTGATCTAACGAAAACTGATGTGCCAACGTGATTATGCTGTATATTCACCATAAAACAATAGCTTTATGACGTATTGGTTATGTGTATACAATCAACATCATAGGGTTAACTAATTTGCATATTGCTTTGCAAAATGATATCTCCTTAATTAACTATTCATTTTTGTTTTCCAATTCGATGCTTGTCTTAGTTCATAAAAAAACAAGTTTACATTATCGGAAGTAACAGTCACTGCAGGTGTTATATCTGTTTTCCTTCTCTTAGATGCCTACCTTTACAAAGATTAAACGTGACTTCTCTCCTGCTTTTACCATCAAACCATCAACCCGAGCACTTCTATATCATAGATATTCACACACACACACACACACTATTCATCATCATATTGTATGAACCTGATAATTCTATTGTTGGCATTGGTTTCTCCGATATTTTTCTAATCAGATTCTTTCTAAAAAGACATTAGGTACTTACAGGAGGTACCGCTTGCAGGTTGCCAACATCCTAAATGAAAGTGATTTTTGTGAAACGAACTGGATTCGAACTTGGAACACCCAGGTTGTCAGTCTATGTTGTTAACCACTCGACCATCGTCCCCTCCCTATGTGGTCATTTATCCAAGAAAAGTTCATCCATCCTTTAAAGGTTTTGTTTTTAACAAGTCTACTTTGTGGGAGGAGGTACAAGTCATAATAATCAGTCAAGCGAGGGTGAGTGACTTGACTGTGTGTCATGCAATTCTGGGTTATATGGTAGCAGTAGCACAACATTGCTTCTCCCTCTCTTCCTGACAACATCCCACGAGACTTCCACGACAGATGCCCATGACTCTCTTGTGAATGCTGACCACCTGGTAATAATGGTTAATATCACTATAAATTCTTTACCCCCCCCCACCCCCCGAACAAAAAAAAAACATGCGCTGTTCCTATCCTATTTACAATGTCTCCCTACGGGACAGAGTTAGACACCAGGGTCGATTTTTTTAATGTGGAGAAAAGGAACAAAAATAAAAATTCTCAGTCGTGAAGGATTTCTCCTCCACTGACAGAACAAGAAATTGAAGTACAGCATCTTTGATCTTGACCTGCTGAAGTTTGTAGGGGAGACAACTGAAAGGGTTAAAGTAAATGTAGAAGCATCTGTCCTGATGTGAAAATTCCTAAGCAAACCCCACTCTCCCTTTACGTTAACCTATTCAGCTGCCATTGCACATAGGAAGAAAGCTTTCTGTTATTTTAATCCACCTTAAAATAGACCTAGATTTATAACATCAAGAAACTACTGTAATGATGTGATAGTGTTGGGTAGATGAATCGGGAATCGGAAAAAAATCAGAACTTTTTGGGGTATCGAATCAAAAAAATTTGTGCCTATATTCCGATGCCCAAAACAAATCTTTTTAGTTGTTTGTTTTCGTTTAAAACTTAATTTTCCACGGCTCGTATTAATGATGAATATTTGATTTTAAATTATCAGTAAAACTAAAATCTATAGATTACTCCCCACAAGTGCATTTTTACATTTATGAAAAATATATGTACATATTACATTGTTTTTTTTTTGTTTTTTTTTTTGGTGGTAATCCAACCTCCAACACAAAAAAATTTAGAAATTTAAAAAGAATCAGAATCTGCAATTGAATTGGAAATTTAGAGCAGAATCTGTAATTGTATTGAAATTGAGGGTAAAATATTGGAATCATCCCATCACTAGTATGTAACAACTAAGATTGGGATACCAAGATAACTAGAAATAGCATATCACGGAAACTGCGGTTTCTGGAAAATTGAAAATCGCGCGATGGACAACAATTTTTCCATATCCAACCTAAAGTTACTTCTATGGCAACTGATAAGGCTGAACTGCTTGTCCAGTGGTTTGCCCAAAACTCCACTTTGAACTCTACAAAGCACTCCATCCTCTATTTCCCACTGTGGACAAAGGACTCACTAAATGCCTTTTCATTCTCTGTTAGCTGTTAACTGCAAGATAACCAAGGGTAGATAACTCATCATTTGCGTTTATATGTAATGTACTTTGAAAAACATTTCATTAAAATGAAATAGGATGGCATTGGGGAGGAAATAGTGTTATGAAATGAATATTAAAATTTGAAATTGAGATGTATGCTTTTTATTTATTTTTTTTCCTTTATAGGAAATATTTAACTTTTAAGGATATGAAGCAAGCTTTTGTCTCTGTCGAGACTTTTTCAAACGATTTCTTTGTTAATTATTTTTTCCTCTCTGTGAGATGCAAGATTCTCTCTGGGTAGTAGTCCATTTTTTTTTTTTTTTTTTTTTTTTTGTGTTATGAATATTAAAATTTGAAATTTAAGGAAGCCAAAACGATATTTTTTTTTCTTCTTATAAAAGAAATATTTACTTTTCTAAAGATATGAAACAAAAAAATAATTAACAAACACAAATCACTTGATAAAACCCTTACTAGGTAAAAGCTTGCTTCATATTTTTAAAGGTAAATAAATATTTCTTTTATAGAGAGAAAAAAAAAATATCGTTTTGGATTTCTTGAATTTAAAATTTTAATAAAAACAAAATTGAAATAAAACTGTTACTCCAACATGATTGATCTCAATATAAAGTCAGATATGTTTGTATATTAGCATGCATAGGATTCATTTCTAAACTAATTAACTGATCATTATGAATTTTGTCGAAGGTCGTGAAATGAAAATTTAAATATTTCAGATTTGCCCTGAACATCAATTTCTTAACACTCTCTAAGCTTAAGCCTTAAATTTAAAACATTTTTATAGAATTAAAATCCTGTAATGGATTTTGATCAAAATTGGAATAAGGATTCTAGACATAAGTTTACATCTTGATTTTAATTGTAAAAAGTGATTCAAAACTGTTCAGTCCAGAGGAATTTTAACCATCTTGTAATGAGTATTCAGAATATTTTTAATTGTTTCTTTTTGTTTTTTTTTTTGTTTTTTTACTGACTTATTTTAAATTTTTGCATGTATTGTAGATGGAGTTGGAACGGAAACAAGGAGTGTCTAATCTGGAGTTGATGTGTGAAGAGTTACTGGAAGAAGAACGGGTGAGAGAACAGAAGAGGGAACTGAAGAGAGAGAAACGGAAGAAACGCAGAGCCAAAATCCAATTGTCAGAGGGGGACTTTCCAACGCACAGCAAACAACAAATGTCCTCAGAATGCAAGGTAAGAACAAAAATTTTGAATAAAACTTTTACTAAAATGTGAGTTCAGTTCACCCTTGTTCTGCTAGTTGGTCTTTGATACCCCCTCCTTTTTTTTTATTTTTATTTTTTTATTTTCATTTTTTTTTTTTTTTAACAGATTTTTGTTGCCAGAGTAGTTCAGTTAATCTAAATATCATAATGAATATGCAAATGCAAACATCACACCTAAGTTAAATTTAAAAAAATAAAATTAGTCGTTTAAAATACAGTAGAACCCCGGGATACGGTGGCTCTAGATACATTTTTCTTTTCAGGTTACAATGTGGAATACAATGTTTTTCCGGCCCTTGGTTACAGTATTTGTCTCCGCCTTACGGTGTTATTTATGTTACACATGTGTATTATATACCGTACTGTATTTTGTTACTAATTTATAATGTCGTATCCCAGGGTTTTACTGTACTTCTTTGAATCGTTACTGAAATCTTAAAAATATATTTAAATTGTCATCAACATCATGAACTCTGTTCAGTCTTCAGACAATGAATATCCCCTATAAGGGTTGCTGCACATGAAATTGTGAGGCAAGACCCTCATATCCGAAACCATTGGAAACTATTTTCCACCAGAGATTGAGACCTGCATTGGGGCTTTTCACGCATTTCCAGTGTAAAGCTTGTATAATGAAGTGAATGAAAGTTCTTTGTATCTAAGAGGAATGATTGCAAGTTTAATATAAAATATTTGTATAAAATAAAACTGTTTGAGAGAAAAATCGGTGCCATTCTGGCTTTTTAATTACCGTATCCAGGAACTTGATGAACTGGAATTGTCTCATACACCAATTAATAATTTCTAAAGTTTCACTATAAGAATTAAAACATCTTGTATCTTTTGATTTGTCAATAATTTCAAAGAATTAAACCAACCTTGAAAATGCAAAATAATGTCATCCTAACTCTACACCAGAGACCTTTTTCAGCAAATGCCCCCCTCCCCTCCCGAACACTCGGATACCTACTACTGCCGTCTCCCTACATGCATCTTTACATAATAATGTTAGTGGTTGTGGTAGCACATAATTTTTTTCACAGTGATCACCACTTATCAAGGCCCGGAAGCCACTCAGGAATAAGGGTTATTGCAAGTACATTACGTTAGTGTGGAGATTTGAAGTGTTTACTTAAGGAGGCGGTTCATTAGGAATTTGTTAACATTGGACTTGAAGACATCCAAGTTGTAGTCCGGTGGGAAGCAGGCAGACGGAACAGAGTTCCACAGGCGTGCAGTTCTAAGAAAGAAGTTTTGTTCATGGAATCCGCGTTTTGATTTAGGCACAGATATAGAGTGGGGGAAATTTTTCACAGTGGATTCAGCTAGACGGGTGTTTTTCATGAAAGATTGGCGAGGGGGGACCAGAGATTGGAGTTCAGATGAGCACCTGCCATGGAAATAACGATAATTTATTTATCATATTTATTATTGTGTGACACGCATTTCATTATAACAAATATGAATAGTAATATATAAAAGATTGTACATCAACGTTGAATATAAAAAAATTGTAATTTTCTTTATAATTATTGACCGTTTAAAGCCTAAATTTTACCCATTTGTCTCTAAGAATTGTATGTACCAAAAACAAGTGTTATATCAAATTTCAAAATATAAAACTTTCAACTATATTTTTGCAAAGTAAAAAGACAATTTTGTCAGCACTTTGAAATAAATCCTATTGTACTTTAACGTTATTCAAGACAGACTTGCTATAATCAACATACACTCTTTGTACAGAAATCATAATAGGATAATAGATCATGATCATGGTCTGTCGGCTTAGTCATGCGTTCCAGGACCCATTCGATAGATGAGAAAGACTTGTTAAAAATGTGAATCAAAAATCAATCAGTTTCCAGAAACACTTAAGAAGCTTTGTCAACATTACAAGGTATGATTCTTGAATTAATTTTTCCAATTATAAATGTGATACAATCAATTTCCACATGAAATGTGAATCCCAAAGAAAATGGGTTGAGAAATATCTACTAATGTTACTAGAAACTCTTTCACTCACCCTCCACCCATGGGATCTCAGGGACTCCCTATATGACCACCACCCACCTGAAGTCTTGTAATGCCCCCACCCCCAAATGCCTGGTGGATGGTATAGACCCCGTTCCATAGCCTTGAGCCTCTGGAGGGGCATAGGCCATCTACAACTTTGTAGATGTTTTTGTAGCGTGGAGTTCTTTTTATGGGGTAAGGGTGCTGGCCCCACGCCCAACCGTTCCAGAAGGTACATACTAGCCTTCCTAAATGGTCACCCATCTGGTACTGGCCAGGCTCAATCTTGCTTAACTTCAGTGATCTGACGAGAACCGGTGTGTCAACATGATTGTGCTGTACTATGGACCCCGTTGGGAAACCCTAATCTACACAGGATCAGATAGTTGGATGTGCTGCTACCCTAAACGACACAAAATACAGTGTAAGTTATCTAACAAAGCAAAAATTTCAAGCAAGATCACCTTTATAACGAGAATCAGTAAAATGGAATAATAATGAACACCAACTTATCTCTACATTCATGGAAATGAAATAGCAACTAGAGCAACATAAGAATCGCTGAACATGATAAATACCAATATTACGATTCCTTACAGTGATAGGATAATCAAAGATGAATGGCAAGAGTCTTGGGATCAATACCAAAGTAATAAATTACACAAGATTTGTCCAAATGTTGACGAGTGACCCGTAGACTGTCATGTACCGGATCTGTTTTCATGGACATTGATGATCATGGTTCATCAATTTCACCATGATGTTCTTTACAATATAATGCTTAAAGTAGGTTGCAATTACTTGTTATAGAGGCAGTACTCGTACAGAACGGGTAGTCTTAGCCATTGTAACTCATTCAGTATCATTTGACTAATACAACGAACCATTGACCGATTCCAAAAGAAACCATTAGACTGCTCAGTAGTTCATCTCTCACCTGCCTGCTGTGACTTACATGTGACATACATGGGGTTATCGTGGGGCTGAATGGGTACTTGATCTTGCCCAAAGGTCTAACACTAGCCAGTGGAAGGAGACGGGTGGAAGGAGAAGGGGGGGGTGTAAAAAGTTTTGGTAAGTTGGTAGGATCAAACTCGAAGCCCTGAGGCGAAGTTGGAAAATAAAATGTGAAAAAAACATGAACAGTTAACCGTTCGGCCAGCCAGAATGAGTTACTGAAAGATGTTTGAATTTATTTAAGTAAGAACAAAATTGACAGGTGCCCGCACGGAAGTCGTAGAGTTAACATTTTGTGCGAGCATTACGATGACGTGTAAGCAATAGCTATAACATTTTCTGCGGGGCAGTTTTTAATGAGGTCAATGACCAGGTTTGTTTGTTTTTAAATAACTTTGGGGAAAAACAACTCCCCCCGTTTATTAGGGGAGTATATCGTCTCAAAATGAAAGCAACCATCTGATATGACGACGGTATGCCGACATTGACCAAACGTTACATCGCTTTCTAGAGACCATTGGTGCCAGTGATTAGAATCGAGTTTCGCTTTTTTTATACCGAAAAACGAAAGTAACATGCGGCGATCCCAAAATGTCGAATGTTTAATGTTTCAGAGTCAGGCAAATTAAATAGACCGGTGACCTCCGTTCGTAACTCGTAGATATTATGATTTCGACGTGATATAAAAAGTTAAAAATGAGTGACGGCTTCGAGAAGCCACCGAAAAAAATCCTTTTGTGGACATACAGAAAAAGCGAACACACATACATACATACATACATACATACATACATACATACATACATACATTTTCGCTTTTATATTTATAGATTACACTTGTTTTAAAAAAAATAAACAGGAAAATCTTTGATATACATACTTGTTACGGAATGAAGACGTCATATTCCAAAAATCATGAGTTTGACTAGTAACTTTTCTATTTGTCTAGTAAATGAAAATATTTAGTAGCCAAATTTCAACTAAAGATAAATTTGTACCTGGAGCCCCGTTTGTTTTCTATTTTATTATTTTTAAGAAAGTCAAATTCTTCCTGTCGAATGTTTTTTTCATGAGTCACCAGTTATCAAGGCCGGAAGGCCACTCAAAGATAAGAGTTAATGAATGTAAAGTGATAGTGTAGCAATCGTTAATGGTGTAGGTTGGGTAGAATTTGATTAAGGGGACGGCTCAACAAGAACTTGTTTACATTGGACTTGAAGACTGCCATGTTGTAATGTATTTCACAATGATTGTCAAAACACAAATTTGGAAACAATTTTTTGAAAGAAAAAAAAAGGAATACCTAAAATTATTCGAAACTAAAAATAATGACATCAAATTTTGGCCAACTTCAAGAATTAGTTATATCCTGGCATCTTCCGCTTTATAGCTGAAATTGCCAAGTGATAGGTCTCACTAAAATTGGATTTTCTTCTGTAAAAAAAAAGTACTTGATCAAATTAAGTGATTTTTTTTTTTATATAGAACTCCATGCCATGTATATCATAGAAATTTTTCTGCATAAGCACCAAAAGTTTCAATTTGCTTAAACACTTCAAAATTAAAACTTCCACATTTCAGATGTTGACCCTGTCAAAAATACAGTTAAACTGAACTTGTCCCACTTTTTTTGTCTTCATT
The DNA here is from genome assembly GCF_053919585.1 of Euprymna scolopes. Classification (NCBI taxonomy): domain Eukaryota; kingdom Metazoa; phylum Mollusca; class Cephalopoda; order Sepiida; family Sepiolidae; genus Euprymna; species Euprymna scolopes. Next base: position 14,982,938 of record NC_136512.1, read on the forward strand.
TCAGTGTGATAACAACCCAAAGAAGAATTCTTCTTCTTCCCACACCTTCAGTGAACGTTACAAAGGTTTAAGTCGGGGGGATCCCGACGCAAAGCTGATGTCCATTGAGAACTGTCCTCCTGCCGACCACGACCTTTACTGTAAAGTCCCGAAGACGAAAGAACCGCCCTGCTGCGGCAAGAAAGTCTCCAATTCCAGGTTGCCTCCCCACCAGCGGGAGCAGTCTTCGTCTCCTCCTTCACCTCCTTCCAGTCTGATGCTGCGGTGTGGGGCAGGGGGTCGTAGCTGTTGCCCAGGCGGGGGTGGTGGTGGGAGCGCTGAAGGTGATGATGAGGAGGACGAATATTACGACATAGTTCGATGCTGTGATTTGGTGCACAATGGGGACCACCACATGGGCACGTCTTCATCTTCGTCGTCATCTTCGACAACAAATTCTTCTAACTCGGTGACCTCAACGTATCCGACTAGCAATGGTAGTGACTGCGGTTATTCATCAGGAGCAGAAGGCTGTGAAAATTGTGGCTTGCAAGGGTCTGCTGACAACGCAGATGTGATGTGTTTGGACGATTTTATTCCACAACAAGGTGAGAACATCCATTTTGTTATGTTCGGGGATGGTTTTTTTTTTTTTCAATTATGTTTCAAGAACCCCAGAAAAAAGTTTTTCTTCATTAAAAATCAACCTTGTGATTAAAAAAACAAACAACTTTAGTTTATTATATATATATATATATATATATATATATATTACTATTTCAATCACATAAATTAATATAAGATATAATTTTATGCATAAACAGTGCTCAATACATAAATAAAGCTAGGCAGTAAGTTATGGAAATATATGTGGCAATTAAGCTTCACGGAATATTCTGCGTTTCATCCTCATGAGAATCCATCTCTTTATTAAAAATCAACCTTGTGATGAAAAAAACAACTCTAGTTATATATATATATATATATATATATATGCGTGTGTGTTATGATGGTTTTTTGAAGCATGAAAATGATATTACTTTTTCTATTTAATATTTTATTTTTATATTTCAAGTGGTTCTCTGCTCTTGGTCACAAAAAAAAAAGTATTGATACTTCGGGACTTTACAGTAAAGATAATAATACTCTTTTTTGTGACCAAGAGCAGAGGACTGCTTGAAATTTGAAAATAAAATATTCAATACAAAAAGTAACATCGGATTCATGCTTCAAAAAAATCCTCATAACCTTTAAATCACTATCCTAGAAGCATATGTGGACTTTTAACATTATATATACACTAGCGGCCAAAAATCTGGAACAGTTTTTTTTTTTTTTTTTCCAATTTCTCCAGAACATTCGTGGGGGGATTACAACTAAGCTTTCACACATTTAACATATCTATTATGTTGATACACTGTATTAATTACACTTCATTATAAAGGATAGAAAAGTTATGAGCATTTCAAATTTTTTTTTTTTTTTTTTTTTTTTTTTTTTAAAGTGGCCAAAACCGTGGGACAAAGAAAATAAATTTAAAAATAACACTGAAACATCAAAATACCAAAATTGGTGGACACACATTTAATATCTAGTGAACAAGCTTTTATTTTCTATAACTGCGGCGCACCTTCTACTGCAAGATTTAATGAGATGCCGACATTCATCACATGAAACTTTCGCCCATTCTTTAAGTTTTAGCCACAAATCTTCAGTATTGATAGTTTCTTGCACTCACACGGTTCCCCAAAGTAGACCATAGGTTTTCAATGGGGTTTAGATCCGGACTTTGAGGAGGCCAATCCAAGACATCCACATTTTGCTCGTTCAAAAATTCCATTACATGCTTAGACTTGTGGCGGGAGGCGTTATCCTGCATGAAAATAGATTTTCAGAATTTCGAAGTATTGGGATGGTATGATCTCTCAACAAGTTCTTGTATATTGTTCCATTAACTCTGGTGTTTACGGACCAGATCAGTCATTCCTTCCCAAGAAATCATTCCAAACACCATTATGTTACCTTCACCAATCTTAATCTTCGTGCATTTTTTATTAAATCTTTCGCCAGCAAACCTCCGTATAAATTTCTTCCCGTCAGATCCATATACATTAAACTTACTTTCATCAGAAAAAAAATACATTTCGCCACTGATCATCTGTCCACAACAAATGCTCTTGAGCAAAGCTTAATCTGAGTTTCTTGTTCTTGTTTATCAACGGTTTCTTAGCTGGTGATCTCGCAAACAGACCAATTTCATTCAGGTGTCTTGATACTGTTTTACGAGGTGCTTTGATGTCATGAGAGGCATATATTTCATGAGAAATGCTGGCAGCTGTCTGAAACCTATCGTTCAGTGGCATCTTAATCAATCAATCTTTTCTAGGAGAAGTTATTCGAGGTCTGCCATTTTACTTCGGTGATAGAATTTTCCCAGTATTCTTGAAATCCTTTATAACTCTCCCAACGGTACTTAATATTATGTATTTGTATATATTTTTATTTATTTATTTATTTTTTTTTTCATACAAACTCCACTCGAGGCGGTTACTGTAGATTATAATATTTACGATTTACGAAACGAGCTCACATGCATCTTTAATTTGGGTAACTTTTACACGCTATTTTTGAGATTTTTTTTTTACTCGCTGCGTCTTTGTTTCGCTTTTCAGTATAAAAGCGAAACTGTAAAAGCGAAATTGAGTTCTCGGCCTTTCGTACCGAGACGTTCAGAAAACAATCAGTTTTGATCAATGCAGGGAAAAAAAATGTCATATCAGACAATTGCTATTTATTGGGACTCTTCCCCAACATCTTGGCAGGGGAAACAAACAAATGCGCAGAAACTCGCCTGCAGCGCCAAAGTTAAGTTGCGTGATGTTTGACCTCATTAAATTCACGCACCTGTCATTAAACTTTATAATCATTAAATTAAAATAGTTTTCACTTCCTCTTCTGCCGTCGCCAAGCGGGTAAGATATCAGTTTTTTTTTCTCTTTCTTTTCCACCTTAGCGCCAAGACTTTGGGTTCGAGCCTACCTTCCTACCAAAACTTTTTTTCTTTTACACCTCCAAAACACCCTGGCAATGCCAGGCACCCATGCTAGTCTAATATATAAAAGGCAAAATGTGTGTGTGTTTGTATGTCTCGCAAAAACTTCCAACACAGGCAACGGAACCCAACCAAACCGGTATCGTTTTCAACCTCCGTCCTTCGGACGATAAATATAAAAAATTTGACCCAAAACATTAATTCCTTCACCCTAAACTAAGCCATTTTGTACAAGGAGGGGTCGGTTTTTGTGTCGTCATTTTTTGCAAGTCATCCTCTTTTTTCAATTCCATCCATCCAACCAGAGTGGCCATAGCTGAGACTGAACTCACTATACGAGTTTGTAGTGTAATTCAAATGTTGTTGGTAGCTGAATAATTGATGCTTCGCCAGGGCTATCAAGGGTATTTTTTATTGTGACGCCATTACTAGATGGGGTGCCTACCATGGCTTAAGAGAGTCCCATCTACCTTCGAGAGAAGGATAGACTGCGCCAGTTTCTGGTATTTTACCTCACAGTACATACAGCGCCTCGCCTTCCCAAATGGTCACCCATCTGGTACTGACTAGGCTCAATGTTGCTTAACTTTGGTGAGAACCAATGTGTCAACGTGATTGTGCTGTATATATATATCTTTTCGATTGACTAGCCTTAATTTCAACGTTCTCAACTTCTGGTTAGGCAATGGAAACATTGACTAAGAGGTCAGGTCTATTTTTATTTCCTTCTTCACATTATGGGTTCGAACCTGCCTGCCTACTACCACTTTTTTAACACCTCTGCCTACTGTTGTTTTGATTCCCTCGGCCCCGCTATTATCACCTACACACACCCGGGCACCCCCGCTACTGTTGTTTTGACCGACCCACTACACCACCTAAACACCCGGGCAATGCCGGGCACCCCTGCTAGTGTGTGTATATATATATATATATATATAAATAGAAGAATAACATGACAGTTGAATAACACGGAACATTAATTCTAAACTATTTTTTAAAATATTTATGCAAATGAGGTTTACAGATAGTTGTCGTTGCTTTTTACTATATATATATATATATATATATATATATATATATATATATATATATATCCAAAAGTACCTGTCATTGACTGGGTTCAAAAACAGCCTACAGAAAATGGGCTCTGATTTATGAAAGTACTAGCAGGGGGTACCCGGCGTTGCCCGGGTGTTTGTAGGTGTATGTTTGGGGGGGGGGGTAAGTAATAACCCTGTTTAAATATTATAAAAAAGACGATGTTAAAAAATCGGAAAAACCAAAACGGAAAAAAATGGCATGAATAAACCTGTTGGATCGAACCTGCAATCTTAAGATAACATTGTGTGTATAAGGGGTGGGGGAGGTAAACTAAATAATAAGCGAAGTAATAAAAAAACGTTGCCCGGGTGTTTTAAAAGAAAAAAGGTAGTTTTGGTCGGGAGGTGGGATTGAACCCGGAAGACTTGACGCGGAGGTGGAAACAAAAGCCAACTACTTAACCGTCTCGACCACTTGTGAGAGTAATTGATTAGCATGTTAAGTTAAGACTTATAAAGCGAGTGAAAGAGGTTTGATTGACAGGAAGACGCTAAATGAGGTCATCGCGGGATCATTACGATGACGTGGCAGTATTTTTAATTTTTGCTTCCCCCAGATGATGGTGTGAAGGGAGGAAAGCAGTTCCCCATTGTCCAAATCGAATAGCAATTGTCTGATATAAGGAGAAACTCCACATTGATCAAAAGCTGATTGCTTTCTGGACATTTCGGCACGAAAGCTGAGAACACGAACCGTTTGAATTTAATTTCACTGTATTCATACTAAAAAACAGGAAAAACAGGGGACAGAGTGAAATAGTGCGAATCTCATAAAAATCGACATAAATAAATCTAGAGGCGTTGCGCATTCCCAAATCATAGATATTATTATCTAGGGGATATATAAACACTTCTAAGCGATAGTAACCCCCCGGGACTGTTGTCGAAAAAAGCTTTTTCGAGACCTACAAAAAATGCGCATGCACATTTGCCTTTTATTTATACTTATATATATATATATATATATATATATATATATATATTAGTCATCCACATACAGTACTGTTACGCTGTATTACAGCTCATCAGTGCAGCTAGACAGGCTTCGAACCATTACGCTAATCGGCAGCTACTGTGCAGGTAGTGAATTAATGATGTTTTGACATTGCCCGAATACCTAAGCTCAATTTGTTTACATAAAGAGCATCGCTTAATACGCTAATGGTATATTGTATATCACTTCCCAATATGCTCAACTCAAGATAAGGAGCATTATAGTCATCCACATATAGTACTGTTTCGCTGTATCACAGCTTATCAATGCGGCTAGACAGGCAACTACCTCAAGCAAGGATTGAAACCTGCCGCCCGTAAATATGTGCATATACATATGCATGCGCGCACACACACACACACTATTTCAAAAGATTGTTGCATTATTGATTTAAAGAAGTTAGTCGTTTTGATGGTAATATAAGTGTGATATATTAATTAAAAAAAGAAAAAAAAGGTTTGCATTTATTCATTTTAATATAAAGTAAAATCACGTTTGATGACCTGAATCTAAGATTCAAGTTTATCTCATGACCCAACTGTACGTCTATCCAATTTTTTAAAAAATTTTCTCTTTTTCTCTAAGGTGACTGTGATGGTTTGTCAAGTTCAGAGTGTTTGGGACTCACTTCATGTACCAACTGTCGAGGAAGTAGAGGAGGCTCAACACATAAGAACTCATCTTCTCCAGAACAGGTAATTATATATACTAGACTACCCATGACCCATTGGGTCAGTTTGTTATATCAGCTATGGAATTCATGTATGAGCGTGACACTTGTGACGTAAAGAAAATAGGTTCTTTTTACATAACAGAAACATTTCTATGAAAGTATATCAAAATGAAAAAAGAATATAGATAGATTTCTATGAGTCGTTCTGTTTATTATAATTGATTATTTTTGAAAAAAAAAATTTAGTTACTGAATTATAAGTGGTTGACCATACTTATAGGTAAATGTACACTGAACAGATACCATAATACTTATTATAGTTAAATTCAAATTTTGATATATCTGCTTTTTTTTTGCTTTTTTTTTTTTTTTTACATCATTCATTTCTGTATTACGTTTTAAGTTATTTTAAACCCCACTCTTCCATGTTAAATAATAATTTCGAAATAATAACATTAATATTTCAGCGTTCCAATTGTTCTTTTGTTTGTTTTGTTTTGTTTTTTCGCTTTTAAATTATCCAAATAAACAATTGTTAATACTGTCTGCTTTTTTTTTTTTTTACATTGTTCATTTCTGTATTATGTTTAAGTTATTTTAAACCCCACTCTTCCCATGTTAAATAATAATTTCAAAATAATGTTAATATTTCAGTGCGCAGGTCATGCACGCATGCGCAACCGGATGTCGTAAACCGGAAAGTGGGTTACATACATCGTTATCAGATCATTTGAGTTATATATATATATATATTCTAGTTTATATGTTAAAATTTCATTCAAAAGGATCAATTTTCAAATAAAATTTATTGCTTGAATCAAAGAATACAATTTTTAATTAATGTCCTTAACCCTTATCTATGTCACTTAAAGGCACTTCACTTTTAATATTGTTTCTTTGTATGTGCTACTTAGCAAAATTATTGCGAATCAATATTAGTATTTTGCTAGAAATTTTCCTCTGAGAAGATCTCCTTACATTGAAAACTCATGGGTTAAGGACATTAATTTAAACATTGTATTCTTTGATTCAAGCAATAAATTTTATTTGGAAATTGATCCTTTTAAATGAAATTTAAACATAAACTAGAATCTTTATCTGCTCTACCTAGTATATTGAACAATCTTATTTGGCTGGGATTGTCTTAAATGAATATTTCCTTCTGGTATTCTATAAGACTAGAAACCATTAGATTCACCAACCTGTTATCTAATTCATTTCAATACCTCAAAGTATGTATATATATATGTGTGTGTGTGTGTGTGATATCCTATACCATGAAAAAAAGGCTTTTTTTCCCCCCCAGCTCGTCTATAACTTTTAGAATTAAAGTTTCTTCTTTGGAGGCAGTCTCCTAAGTTAGATGGGGGTGGCACTGTTTTTTTTTTTTTATGCACATTTTGAAGTATTCTTTATTATTAAGACTGATAAAATGCAAGACAAAAAAAAATAGATAAAAGTAATCAGTTTTCCATCCACCTCTGGATGGGTAAAATTAATTTCCTAGACAGATTTATACCACTTTTATGTGGCCTTACAAAGATTAAAATCAGAATATAATGCTACTAAACGTTATATCTAGAAAACTTATTCCAATTTTGATCAAAATTCATTACACGATTTTGATTTGAGAAAATGTATCAACTTTAATATTGAAAGTTATTGGTTATCATAAGAAGTCCAAATTCAGTGAATCTTTTTTTATTAAAATCTGTGAATCAAATATAATGCAAGTTTTTATTTATTTATTTATTTTTTTTTTTCAGTGTAAAACGACGAGTGACAGAAATGAATGCTTCTTGCAAAAGCGATTAGATTTGGGACAAAATAAAATGACTTTATCATTGCAGGCCATGTTAGATGTGAGTAGATTTCTCTTTTAGATGTTTTTGTTTATGTAAAATGTTTAATGATTTTTTTTTTTTTTCTTTGCTTATAGGTGTTTTTTCCTTTTTGCTTGTTTTTTTTTTTTTTTTTGTGTACTTTTGTTGACTTATGTATTTTACCAGCAAGCAAAAAATATTTTTTCAAAAATGGAAATATTTTTGTTGCTTGCCCAGAATTTCCCCTTAAATAAAATAAAAAAAAATCTTAGAGAATTCTTGAAGGACGCTATATTTAATTTTTTTTTGTCACCTTATAATTGTTTTTATTCATTTTCGCTTTGTTTTATTTTGCAGTCATCTTGTTTATCCGAGGAGGACGTCATCTCAGAAGAAGATATAAAACGATTCCGAGAGAATGAACCAGCCAATCTGCGCTTACGGCAAGAACTGCGCGAGAAGCTTCGCCAACGTTTTCACAAAATGCAATTACAGGGTAGCATTCAGACTGTTAAGTAGGGTCCTCTTTGCTGCCATTTACACCCCCCTCCCACTCCTTCGACCCTCCTCCCTCTTCAGACTCCAACTCTGTTATCCTGCAGCAACTTTTTAATTCCTCTTTGTTGGCGGGGAAAGGAGTTGGCTGCCACTCGGACCCAAACCAAAACTGTCTCCTACTTCAGTCAACCCCATCATAAGGTGGGCAGCAGCCTCCTCCCTCTCTCTCTCTCTCTCTCTCTCTCTCTCTCTTCCTCTTTCTCTCTCTCTCTCTCTTCCTCTTTCTCTCTCTCTCTCTCTTCCTCTTTCTCTCTCTCTCTCTCTTCCTCTTTCTCTCTCTCTTCCTCTTTCTCTCTCTCTCTTCCTCTTTCTCTCTCTCTCTTCCTCTTTCTCTCTCTCTCTTCCTCTTTCTCTCTTCCTCTTTCTCTCTCTCTCTTCCTCTTTCTCTCTCTCTCTCCCTCTTTCTCTCTCTCTCTCCCTCTTTCTCTCTCTCTCTTTCTCTCTCTCTCTTCCTCTTTCTCTCTCTCTCTTCCTCTTTCTCTCTCTCTCTTCCTCTTTCTCTCTCTCTTCCTCTTTCTCTCTCTCTTCCTCTTTCTCTCTCTCTCTTCCTCTTTCTCTCTCTCTCTTCCTCTTTCTCTCTCTCTCTTCCTCTTTCTCTCTCTCTCTTCCTCTTTCTCTCTCTCTCTTCCTCTTTCTCTCTCTCTCTTCCTCTTTCCCTTCCCCTCTCTTCCTCTTTCCCTTCCCCTCTCTTCCTCTTTCCCTTCCCCTCTCTTCCTCTTTCCCTTCCCCTCTCTTCCTCTTTCCCTTCCCCTCTCTTCCTCTTTCCCTTCCCCTCTCTTCCTCTTTCCCTTCCCCTCTCTTCCTCTTTCCCTTCCCCTCTCTTCCTCTTTCCCTTCCCCTCTCTTCCTGTCCCTTCCCCTCTCTTCCTGTCCCTTCCCCTCTCTTACTTTCTCTCTCTTTTACTTTCTCTCTCTCTCTTAACAATGTTAAACGTTTTTTTTTCCTCCTTTTTATGAGACCTATTAAAATTAATAAATGGGATAATCTTATTTATCTCCCCCATCCCAACTCAACCTTTTTGGTTCCCAAAATTCCTCAACTTTGATCTTTTCCTGCTATTTTATTTTGCCTGTTTTAAATTCTCACTTTTTTTTTCTTTTTTTTCCTTTTCTTTTTTTTTTTTTTTAAATGCAATGTTTCATCCTTTGGTGTTGGCTGGGGTGGTTGTCATGTGTCATATATATATATATATATATATATATATATAAAACACTGTTTAATAGGCAAGATAAATTAAACAAAAATTAAAATCAATTTACAAATTGTTCACCCTGTGAAAAAAAAAAGAAACGCCTCTTATTGTTATTCTTTATTTCTTAATCTTCTATTTCCAGTGCCCTGGTTCCAGTTTTAAACTGGCCACACTTTTATTGAAGTCTTGTTTATAAAAATTTGGAAGAGTAAAATAAAATGTCTAAAGTGTAGTAGAATGCACAAAACACTTCCACTGAAAGAAAATGTCTTTTTTTTTTTTATTTTTTTTTTTATTTGATGCTTGTCCAAAATTCGCCCTAATTTAAAAAAATAAAAATACACAATTCTTTATCGTATACGTACCATCAATCATGTAAATTGATAAAGTAGTTTTTTTTATATATATAGAATATCTTTTTTTTCTTTTTTTTTTTAGCGATTTTTGTCATTACAAGGCTGATTGTGATCTACTTCTGGGGAATTTAAGAGTAACCAGTAATTAATTTTTAAAGATGGCGATCTGAGATGTCATCTTCATTTTCTCCAAATTTGATTTTAGTTTAAAAAAAAAAACAAAAAACTTTATCAATTTACGTAATTTTTAGAGTATGACATTTTCGTTTCATGACAGGTACGTGCATCATAAAGACTTTTCTGTTTTGTTTTTAATATTGTTGAATCCTGGACAAACACTATTTCATATTCTAAACAGTCTGAAGTGCCCATTGGAAATAACCTGAATCTCTAAAAATATTCTCCATTATAAAAGAAAAAGTTTCAGATTCTTGAAATCATAGGTTCACCATTTTCTTTCTTTTTTTCTTTCCTCTAGTAAGTAAACGTTTCTAATTGACAGCATAAAAATTTTTTTAAAGGAAATACAATTGTGGAAATGAATTCAAAACAATTTTGGTTTACCTGCTCATGTATGATTTGCATCAAAAACAATTTAATAGAAAATATAAGCATGTTAAGTTATCGTAAATATTGGTTGTGAATAAAGTAATCAGGGGGCAGGTATCTTACTTTTTCAGGTACAAAACCCGGATCAGAAATTACTTCAATTCAAAGCCATTAAATTAAGTGATATAGGGAAGAGGGGGCATTTCCGGTCTGATACAAGACCTTACTTCCTAAAAAAAAAAAAAAGAAAAGTCTGCCACCTTACTCACAACCAATATTCACGGCAAATAAACATGCTTTTATCTTATACTAGCAGAGCGTCCGGCATTGCCCGGTCATAAAATATGCTTAAATATATTTTAATTCATTGCAGATTTCTTATTATAGAGCCAATTATCTAGTGATTATTATATTGTACCCAATATATATATATATATATATATATAGTAACGATTTCAAAAGTTCAAAAAAGATTTGTGCCATCAGCTGAAATCTAAACCAAAACATTTAGCACTTCAGCTTTCATCGTTATATTATGAGTTATTGTCAGATGGATAAAGTTAAAAATTGAGTTCAAGTTAAAAAATGTATATGTACGCATGCCCAGAACTTAGTCGATTTACTTCTGCCAAGGTAAACCCAAATCGAAAGTGTTCCTGAGGTTCAAATACCCTGTATATCAAGTTTCAAGTCTGTAAACCAAGTATTCAGAGAGGAGTTTGGTAGAGAAGTTTCACACACATACAGACTAGGTCATATATATATAAAAACAGGTCAGTGTGTTAGAACGTTTTTGTCCTAAATTCTATGCAATTATACACAATACAGAAACTATGGATAAATAGAATTAAGCATAATAGTTAAATGAAACCAATCATTCAATAAAACGGAATAAAACATGAATAATTAATTAATGAAACTTTGTTTTTCAAAGGAATATGTAAATGAGATAAACTTTATGTAATCACTTGCATATCCATGACTGAGCATATTAAGTAGTTTGTTTTAATAATTTTTAAATAGAAAAAGTAGGCTTTTAATATCAATGTCAGAGCAAAAAAAAAAGGGAACTTTATATATATATATATATATATATATATACTAGCAGACCATCTAGTATTGCCCAGTCATAAAATATGCTTAAATATTATATTTTAACCTAGCGGCTGCACCGCGTTGGCACACACAATGCAGAGTCAAACACAAAATCGAGTACACTCAACATCGTCTTACCATCAACGCTTACCCTGTGAACTCGGAGTATGGGAAATTCCCATATGCATAAAACAAAATTACTGAAAAAACAAAAATACCCTAACTAAGGGTAAGGATAATGAGTAAACTTTGGATAAAATGATGGTTAAAATTATTACGAACTTGCCAGGATTTGAACCTGGAATTTTCTGATCCGTAGTCAAATGCGTTATCCATTGCGTGACAAGTCCTGTCCGTATGCTGAAAGATGTTACTGCAACTGTATACAGACAGTGCTAAATTCCATTGACATGGGCAGGTAACTTTTTTGACAAAAACGAAACAGCCCAAAAACCCTTATTTCAGACTTTTTGTGTGACTCAGCATTGTTCGTTACGAACCATATATATAGATAAGGACACTCTAGGGACTCACACCTTTCGGGGGGAAAAAAAAAAATTTTCAATTCTGTGCATCTGTTCAAAAGTTTTGTTGGTATATATACACACGCACATAAATAAATAAACATTTAGAATTATATTAAGAAGATATAATGCAGAATTCTCGTAAGAAATGTCCTTTTCTCTTCCCTGCAACCTCTATCTCACAGAAGAGATGTTGCGAGTTTGTCTCTGATGTATCGTTATTTTCATGGAAAGCGTTCACAAGAAACACTCGTCTAGCTGTAAACACTATCAATAATTCCCCCCCACTCTTTATCTGTGCCTAAACCTAAACGTAGATTCCATGAACAAAGCTTCTTTCTTAGAACTGTACGCCTGTGGAATTGTCTTCCATTTTCTTGCTTTCCGGCTGACTACAATATGGTTGTCTTCAAGTCTAACGTAAATAAGTTCTTGATGAGCCGTTCCATATAAGTTAACAAATTTAACCCCCCCCTCCTCCTCCTCCTCCTCCTCCTCGAGTGGCCTCTTGGCCTTGATAATGTGATGCCTGTGTAAAAAATAAAAAAAATTATAAACAGAAATACTGCGAAAGAAACTGATACACATGCATGCGAGTATTATGTTTTTCCTAAAAAGTTCATTTCTTGTAAGTAAAAGGAAAGAAAAAAAAAAAACTCGAGCTGAGATTGAAACCAAAACCAGTGAGTCAAGTATGATTACCATTTAACCAGTGTAACACATCCTTTAGAGTGTTTTCAGACTTACTTATACTTAACATAAAGAATCTGTAATGTGGACCATTCATGCATGCGCATTTATGAAAACAGCAAACAGAAAAATCCGATGACTCCCACTTTTAACCCCCTTAACAACCCTTTTTTTCCGGATGAAAACCGATTAAAAAGTTTTCCATGTGTCTGAATAACCTCTATACCAAATTTCAAGTCTGTAGATTAAAAATATGTTGAGTATATAGGTTGAGAAGTGTCTCCTCTCTCTCTCTCACACATACACACAAGTTATCACTTTAATATATATATATATTTATATTTTTTTAAGCAGATACTCCTCCTTTTTAAAATTTCAAATATCTTATTTCGATGGATTTTTTTTATATCTGAGAAAGACAATAGAAGTGGTCTTGAATATCTGTTCTCCTATTTCTGAGTAACCCATTAGGATAGAACCACTTTAAATGCATATATTTGATTGTAATAAGATTTATAACATATTGTGTATAATACACTAATATAGAGTTTTCCACCATTTCAGCTTTTTCCGCCTACATTACAGGTTGAGACAGGGAAGCAACAACTGTAAACGTAATATCATCTTAGGAACACTAAACTAAAGGATTTTTTTTTAGTCAGGATTAAGCTTTATTTTCCAAAATGTTTTCTTTCACCCAATTGTCTTATGGAGAGCAAAAAAAAAAAAAAATTATGTGATTGACATAAGTTTTAAGATTATTATTGCAACCTTGTACCTGGGATAGTATGAAAACCATTTTTTTTTCTCTCCCCCCCCCTTCTCTCTCTGTAAAAAGGAGAAGAAAGAAAAAGACAGAGGTCTCTGTCTTTTTCTTTCTTTCTCTCTTTTCTATTTTTCTTTTTTTCCTTTTTCTTTTTCTCCTTTCTTTCTATATCCCCCACCCCTCCCTGGAAGTTTTCATCTTTCTATAACTGTTCATCTCCCTCCAACGGCAGGAAGATGTGACACAAAGTTTGTAAAGTAAGATTTAAAAAACCAACATCCTAGAGGAAGCACACTCTGGCCTGCAAAAAAAGAAAAACCACCTGAGCAACTCTGCTGGAATCCGCCAGTTGGCACACCCAGGCAATTAGCAATAAACAAACCCATTCTCAAAGAGTGAGAAGTCAAATCCTGGGGTGGGAGAAATCTCTTAGAAGTGCACGGACCCATACGGACCATACCTCAGCCAACAGAGAAAAGGACAATCTCAAGAACATTGGTGGAAAATGCCTGTGCCAACCCCTAAAAAAAATATTTCAGAATATGAAACAAGTTCTAAGTTTTTTTTTTTTTTATATATTGTGTATTTAGATTATGCACTTTCTTCCAGACTTCTTCAATCTTTGTTATTGAAGGATCACCATTTATCAAGGTTAAAAGTCCCTCGAGGATAAGGGTTAATGAGATGGAAATGACTGTTAATTTAAAGATGAAGAAACTCATGAGAGAATTGATGATGAATGAATTGAGTTGTGCGAACTGTTCGTGATGGGAATTTTTTGACATTGGATTTGAAGATAACTGTCGTAATCTGCAAGGGATCTGTTCTGCAGCAATGTTTTCCGCAGTAATGTGTTCTGCAAACAGAAAGACCTTGCAAAAATATCTTGCTACAAGAGTTACTCTTTACCACTCTCTACGGGACTACTCCCGTTCCACTTTTGAAATTTTCCCTTAAAAGTGCTCCTCTCTTGAGATTCCCCACTTTTAACTTTCGTCGACTATCCATAGTATGTCCTTAAACATCTTTTTTGGCTTTCTATGCTAGGGAGTTAATGGTCAATTCGTATTATTTTTATTTTTATCCCCCCCCCCCACACCTGGAAAATCTGGGAAAGAAATATCAAAAATCACCCTAAATCTGTTTTGTGTAGTAGTTCTACTTTGGAAGATTATTCGTCTGTTGTGTTCAGACAGTTATGGAGCCAAAAACTGAAAACGTTTAAACCAATTTTACAATTGCGTAATGCCATTGCAGAATGTATGATAATTTGTTGATTTCTCTTTCTATTTTTCTGTCTTTTCCACCCCTTTTCCTTCTGTTTCTACCTTTCTCTCCTATTCTTTCTCTTCTCATTTATTTTATTTATTTTTAATTTCATCTGAGAGCCGAAGGTCTTCTGAAATATCTTCACATTCTGACTAAAACTGTTCTGTTAAATACTTGCCACATTGACCACTGTTTCGTATTTGTAACGGAATATGTATCAAAATTATTAGCTTTCTTACGGGTTCACCATGTTGCTGTACCTTTTTTTTTTTTTTTTTGTGGAAGAAGTTACTATATTTCTCCCCATCTACAAAGTTTTTTTTGTTTTTTTTTTTAAACTGTCATTCTGCACATTTATGCATAATCACATATTCGGGAAGGGGCACAATAAAACATTTGCGAATATAGCAAAATATTTATAACGGCTTGTAACATTAAGGAGAAAAAAATGCAGGTAGCTAGAATTAATGTTACTATGATTGAATTTAAAACAATAATTGTGTACTGATTCAAACCCTGATTAAATCCATCATCCGGCATCATTTATGGTAAGTTGCCGGAAAAAGCAGAGACAATTAGCTACTTGACTGCCAGAAGACAATAAAATTATTTTAATAGGAAAAAAGACAATTGTTTTAATAGGCGAAAAAATTATAATGTAGGAAGAAAAAACATTTTCTTGAAAAAAAAAAAAAAAAAAAAAATTGTTTTTGTTTCATAGTTGTTTTCAAGTTTTTATTGAAAAATTTGTTGAAAAAGAAAAAAAAATGTTAATATAATTTTTCTTGAAAATAAAAATGTCTTTCATATAATTAAACTTAGAGTAAATCTGGTTTTCTTATAAAATTTTGTTTTCAGTGTTTAGAATTTATTGCCTGATGGTGTCCGCATCAACTTTTTTTCTTCTGTCAACTTTTCTGGCTGTTTACCAAAAGCTGCCAACCGATGTTAATGCAACCTTGGATCAGGTTCTTGATCAGTACCCAAAAAATTCTGCCATGATTTAGGCAGACTACAATTGTCGACCTTGTAGTTTAAGATATTTGTAAAATTCATTATCTATGGACCAACTCTTCATGAAAAGGCCAAGAAATAAATTTTTAAAAAAAGTTACATCGTTTGTTCATTCAGTTCCAGGTTTCAAGGATTTGAGGTGTTCAATTTTTGTGAAATTCTGCTTATTTTTTTAAGCAGAATTTCACAAAAATTGAACACCTCAAACTTTAATAAGAAAAGATTGACTCTTCTCCCTCCCCGAAATTGCTGAAGCCTTATCTTTTATTTTATTTGTATTTTATTTTATCTTTATTTTATTTCATTTGTATGTGGTAAGATTTATTTTCTTTCTTCATTTCTCACTTTATCTTTCTTTCTCTTTTCCTGTTTTTTCTTCCACTTCTGACAGTTCTCTCTGAAAACTGCTTATTTTTCTGCAAAGGCTATAAGACTTCAAACAATTCATGAAGAGAATTAGGGGAGTTAAATAATTTTTCATTCGAGGGATTACTTCGTTTTCTCCCCGTCCCCATGCACACTCGGTGTCTTTTAATTTTGACTTTCTTACTGGAAATTGATTAGTGTTGTTTGGGAATTTATTTATTTTTTTTATTTGTACTGCCCTCTCTCCAAATACACTCAAACAGGGGACCATGACTCCCAGATTGGAAAATTCAGCTTTCAACCGTTTTCCAATTGGCTACTTGTAGCCTTAAAGTTTTGATGTTTCTCAAATCGACGTCAGTTCAAACATAGCGACTAATTTCCATAAGAGAACCAATGCTGTTAATGTCCCTCTGTTATCTTTGAAGATCCTCACATTGGCTATGAGTGTTGTCTGCTACAAGTTTCTGATTTTTCAAACAAAACTCTCAGAATTCTAGATTGCCGCCTTTTTTTGTCTTGCCGCCTTTTTTCTTTTTTTTTTTTTTTTTTTTAAACACCAACTGTGATTTGTTGTGCATCTTGATACACATAATTCGTGATTTCTTCGAATTACTCATGAAAACGGATAAACAATTTTTTCCCTTATTTTTATGCAAGACTAAAACTTGCATGCAAAAATAAATGTACACAACTTTTTTTTTTTTCGTCTCCACATTTTGAAAAAAAAAGTGTTTGCATTTTTTAAAAAATGCATGTACCTGCATGGAAATGTACTAACACGTACGTGCATAAGATAGCTGTACATATAATAATCAGAGAGAATACATAAAAAAAAAAAAAAAAAAAATGAAATGGAAGAATGGATAGACAAGATTTTTTTAAAAAATTGCATAAAAAAATTTTTTTAAATTAATAATCCAGTTTATGGCGGCCAACTTGGTGTCAGCATCTTCTGACAGGTTGCATAAGCAGCCGGAAAAATGATGACGCGGTCAACCAATCAGCTGCTGTCAGATGACAACTTTCGATGAAATCAAGAAATTTACTAAAGCAAGTAATTTTTTTTTTTATTTTATTTTTGACTTTCAAAACGTTAAGTCAACATGTAATCGCATGTTAGGAATGTTTTTCTAAGTAGAAGACAATTCTTAACATGGGAATGCAGTGTTTCAGGCAGTCTTCACTTTGGCATCTTCCTGCTACTTACGTAACCTGTTGGAACACACTGACGTGAAGTTGTGAACGTGAAGGGGAAAAGATAAACAGGCTGGAATAGAATGTATGCGTAAAATATTACTCTATTCTACTAAGTAGTTGAGAAAAACTATTTAATAAAGTAATATTTCCTTTTTATGGACAGAAACTTTGTCACTATCAATTTTAGATATATAAAAAAGAAAAAATGGTGTTTCGGGATTTGTCTGTTCGTACACAACAAATGTGATTGCGTGACAAAAAAAGGAATAGGTAGAATGCGCATGACTAAGGTAGTTTTTATGATGTTAAAACTAAACTGTGAAATTCATGTAAATATAAGTTTTTTTGTTTTTTTTTTAATTGGATATGTACCGTATATTTCGGCATATAAGGCAACCATCAGATAAGACAAGATACAAAATTGGAGCAAATTTTAATAAATTTATCACATATCAGTTGTATAAGACAACTGCTAAATCATGAAATCATGTTTGTTTCGCCTAGGCGATACAATTGCAACACCCGGTATCTTATGAAATATTGGTTTTTAAAGATGATTTTTTTTTTTTTTTAACTTCAAGGAGTTATCTTATACGCTGAAATATATGGTATTTTAGAAATTTAAAGAAATTATAACATAACATAAACTAAGTGATCTTTTCTGATAACCCACATAAATTAGACATAAAGTGGACATAAAAAAAATCTTCATAAGTTCTAAGTGAATGACTACGACAGTAGTTTTTACGATGTCAATATTTAAATCTCAGCAAATCCTAAAGGATTTTATTTTAACTGGATGCATTTTTTATAAATTTTAAAGAAATTAACATAAAAAAGAATATATGAATATATATTTAACCAAGTGACCCGTGTTATATATATATATATATATAATCTGAATAAAGTTTGACACAAAAAGGTATTTGACATTATTTCTAAGTAAATTTTTTTTTCTTTTGAAAAATTATTTTTGCTAAATAAAAACTGTAAATACATTCATTGTAGTTACTCTCATGCAAGTATTAAGTATCACAACTTTTTCACTTTCATGCTAGCCATAAAGCAGTGGAAGATGGAAATTGATATACGCAGATGCTATATCAACTTGATATACGCAGATGCTGTATCAACACCGCTTAAAAAATAAAATACTTGTCATCTTTATTCTGTTTTTTTTTCAGAACAACTCTACCCATTCGTATTATTTTAATTCTTCCAACCACTGTTCTCATCTTGAATGTTATTTTACGTTTCGGTTTTCATTTCCATCGATGTAATTTCTTCTTGCAGATGCATCTTGTCAGACTCGGGGATCTGCATAGATCCATGGTGTAATGGATAAAATACTTGGTAAAATTCAATTGTAAAGTTACTCTTCTGCAATACTCAAAAACAATTGCAAATTATTTAAGACCAATGGCTGACAGAATGAGAGCATGCTACCTCCATGGATTAAATAGAGGATTTCAATTGAAATTTTGTGCAGATTCCAGAATTTGATAAGATACATCTGAAGAAAGTCGGAGGTTACATCGCCAGAAGCATGAAAATGACAAGAATATAATCCAAAATAAAAATAATCGTCATCTCAAAAATTCAGAAACATACGACGCGCATATGTTCTACCTGACTCTATTTCTCTGTCTCTCTTGTTTTCCACTTGTTTCTATCACTCATCTTACATTTCTTTCTATGCAAAGTTCATCTCTAATTTTGCTTCAATCCAAAGAAGTTTCTGTTTGATAAAAGAAATGAAATATTAGTCTAATTTATTCCCTTGGTTTTACAAGCTACTATATCCATATACTATGGTTCAAAAAATATGGACACTTTCCGAAAAGTTAGAAAACCATCTGAATGGTACATATATCCACCTTTTCATGAGAGCCCAAAATCTCTTGCGGAAAACCCATCCAACCAAACAACAAATCTAGGGCGAATTTCCATTGGCATCATCTATTGTCAAAGCAAGACGTGTTCAGTTCAGATGATTTGTACAAGAGCAGTGAATAAAGTTATTCCTTCCCTACTTCTGTGGAACCCTACTATCCACCCCGGGTAGAGAATGCTTGCATACTCAGATGTCATTGGTGAGGGATGCCAATGCTGAGAGACAGGATCATGTGGGTCGGGGATAACGGCCGTGAGCATGTGAACTCCATCATCTCGAAAGATGATGATGATGTCCATACGTTTCTACCCAATCCCATTGTGTTTATCAACTATCTTTCTCCTCCCTCCCATCACCCACCTCCTCCTACTCCAAGTTTGTCTCTTGTTATGAAAATGATCTAAAATGCAATCTTGTTTCACTCCAAAGAAGTTTATCGATAAAAACAAATAAAATGTAGATGCATTTTTTTTTTTTCTGAAGGGTTTGTCCACTTTTCCATTTTTTTTTTTTTGTTTATTCATTCATTTTATTTATTTGTTTGTATGTAGTTTTTTTTTTTTTTTTTTTGGGGGGGGGGGGGTCTTAAGAAACCCATAAATTAAAAAAAAAAAAAAAAAAAAAAAGAGGTTTGTACAGGATACGAATCTCTGAAAAGAAGGAACCACCCTTAATGTGGATGTTGTCTTTGACCACCTAACTAATGAGCCGCACAGAGACACCTGAATTTCTACGAATAACTAGTTAGTAGTTTATTTAATGATATTACCTACTAGTTTTGCAACGATTAATCAGAATTGAGAATAAAAAAAATAAAATGAAACTTTTAGGGATATCGGAATTGGAAAAAGTTATCTATTTTGCGATGACCAGAGCAATTCTTTTTTTTTTTTTTTTAATTTGTTTAAAACTTAATTTTACATAACTCGTATTAATAATGAAATGATAAATATTTATTGATTTTTAAACTACCAGTAAAACTAAAATCTATAAGTCACATCCACAAGTGTATTTTTACGTTTGCAAAAAATATATGAACATATTACATGGGTTTTTGCGGTTATCCGACTATCCCCTTCCCCCCTATAAAAAGAAAGAAAAAAAAAACTCAGTATTTAGAAATTTAAAAAGAATCGGAACTAGTAATTGTATTGGAATCTTCCCATCACCATTATTTACACAAACACGAGCATCAACATGAGAACTTCCACTATACAGGCCATGATCTGCTCGTTGTGTTGGTTCAAAATCGTCGGACAATTCCGACACCGGTCACAGTGTCAATCGTGTTAGCTCGTTTAATGTTGCAACAAAAGAATTTTGCCCTTGAATAAAATTACCATTTGAGATTAAAATAAGAAAGTTTTATTTTTATGTATTTGGGCGGCTACAATGATACTTCAATAATTTCTTTCTAAAAATGAGAATTTTTAATCTAACCAAAACACAAATCCATTAGCTAAGAGTCCCAAAGCCCATCTCCTGGGAGGCAAACAAACCTCAACTGATCTGTAGATGCTTCTTGCTTGTCCATCTTATACAGGGTATCTCCAAAAAATGTACTCACAATTCGAATGATGAAAAAACTTTTATTTATTTTTTTTACATGGAGTGAAATAGAATAGCTTCGAATACAGAAGACAAATGTAATCGAAGAATCATGTTTGAAAGTGTTCAAGTTGATGACCATTGTCCAGACTACACTGATAACATACACCAAAGGACTTGAAAACGTCACTACACAGGTCTCTTCAGATTGATATCTGACGTCCATATGCACGTAGATGGCTCTTTTGCCCAGCTACACTCTTGCATAGTCGTTCACAGACGTGGCAGAAGAACAAGCCAGTATTTGTTGGTTCTTGTAGCGGAACTACTCTCTTTTTTTTTTGTAATTTTCTTATCACTTTTTTTTTTTTGCTAGGGATGGGGCATTCTACCGGATGCCAAACATTCTCCCATTAGTTTAGTTACTCCAACCGAGATATCTTTATGTACCTTTGAGTGTTGTATCAAATTGCTTGCAGATGTACATACCATATTATAATATTTGGATGGTCTGGGTGGCAGCACATCCTCATAAAATTGTTGATCTGGTCTAACATTGCGTGATTTCACATGGTTCACCAAGCCAGCTTTAGACAAAAGAAATCTGCCACAGTTTGTACATTTCAGTTCTTGTTGAAAGTCGGCAGGAATTGTAGATTCATCCTGCTTTCTGAGAGCACCTTTCAATACTGCCTTCTTAACATGCTTTTGCTCAAGGGTCCTGCATCCTTTAATGATTAATTTTCTCCCCTTGTTTTGATTGACCAATGCATGGGACAAGTCTAGAAAATGTGACCTAAATATGGTCTGTTCAATCTGAGCTGATCAGTTTTTCTGCAGCTGATGGCTGTTAACACTTGCCGGGGAAATCATAGAAATTATATATGAGTGATGGAACGATTCCAATGTGTTTCCCGATTCCGATACAATTACTGATTCTGTGCTAAATTACCGATTCCGATTCTTTATAAATCTCTAATTATTTAACTATAAAAGTGTTATTTTCCCCAATTTTTGTAAAAAAAAAAAAAAAAAAAAAACATGTTAAATATGCAGATATTTTCCTAAGCGTCAAAATATATTTGTGGAGGATGATCTATCGATTTTAGCTTTACTGGCAATTTAAAATCAATAAATATTTATTATTTTATCATTATTAACAGCAATGGAAGATTTTGGTTTAAACAAAATCAAATAAAAAGACAATGAAAAGAATCGTTTTGGCATCGAAAAATAGGCACCAATTTTTTCGATACCGATTTTGATATGCCCAAATTTTCCAATTCCCGATTCCGATTAATCGTCCCAACACTAATATATATATAATTTCAGAATAATGACATGAAATATATCTACTGGTATTCAGATCCAGTGATTTTCGGTCTTACAAAATATTATTAGATGTAATATTTTATATAAGACACTCCCAGCTAAATAAAATTGCTCAATATACAAGATGGAGCAAATAAATAAAAATTTATGTATTTAAATTTCTGGATTTGAAAAAATTAATCTTCAAATATAGAAATTTTTTATTGTTTGAAAACAAAGAATACAATTTGATAAATCTATTTCCTTAACCCATGAGTTTTCGATGCTTAGTCTTCTCCTTAGAGGAAAAATATTAGCAAATGTTTTTATTGGTTTGCACCTTATTTGCTAAAAGCAATAAACATATAAAAATTAAAGTTTTTAAAGTTTTTTTTATTAAAACATTTTAGATACATAGAATAAGGGAAATTGACATTGAGGCAGAAAAAAAGATTTTGTAATTTAAATCCAGAATGAATGCTAAATCATTAAATGGAAAATCCTTGTAGCAAGGAGGTAAAGACATCCATCGTGTCTTGTAGTCCTTTCAAGGTACTAGGTAACGATCACATGCAAACATAACGAAATTTTGGCCTTCGGGACAAGATCAAAGTGTAGTATCCTTCCCTGATTAGGAAGCCTCCAAGATCCCCACCCCCTCCTTCTTGCAATTTTTGTTTTCACCCCCTCCTCTAAATTTCTACCATCTTGGAGAGAAAGAAATACAAACTAACCCCCATTCCTTACCCACTCTATCTAGAGGGCATCCCCACTTAGAGACTGACCCGCAGAAGCGAGGTTCCTTTTACAAACCTAGTGGAACGGGCAGTCTATCAACTAGACGGGGTTGGGAGGGTCCTACTAATCACCCCCCCGCCCACGACACAAATGAATTATTGTACCATTTTTATTGTTATCTTTTTTTCTTTTTACATGTCAATAAAAAAATGTTTTAAAAATTGGGAGTTAAGTAGGATGTCCCCCAGTATGAAAGGGTGAATGCGGTATTATGGTGAAAGATACTAGCTGGGAGAAACTTTTGATTTTGTTTAGTTCTGGAGTGACAAGGATGACCAACGACCCCCACAATCCCCCCTTTTGAGTTGGCCATGTGCCTAAGTTTTTTGTCATCGTTGATTTTGACTGTATTTTTAACATGAATAAAAGATTTAATATCTCAAAGTCTAGTATCTGTTCTTCAGATGCTGCACTTCAATTTCTTGATCTGTCAGTGGAAGAGAAATCCTTCACGACTGAAACAATTTTTATTTTTGTTCCTTTTCTCCACGTTTTAAAAAACGACCTTGGTGTCTAACTCTGTCCCGTGGGGAGGCATTGTAAATAGGAACAATCACATGCAAACATATTTCCTTCGTTTCACCGCTGGTTGAATAAGAAATCTGGCAAATATTTGTTTATATATATCCGGCAAAATTTTTTTGTTGTATAAGGTTAAAAAATTTTTAAAACTTTACCGGATATATATAAACAAATATCGGTACTTGTACAATTTAATCAAGACATTAAAAAATGAAAAAATCGAAAAAAGGTTATATTGTACGGAACGAAGCTTTCATAAAAAAATTTCATCAAGTAGTTTTTTTTTTGTTTTTTTTTTACAACGAAAAAACAATTTGCTATGATACCGAGCAAAAGGTTCGATTTTTAGGAAGAAAGCTAGTATTAAAGATGGGGAGGGAGTCTCGGCGCTTTAAACTGAGTTATTTCCCCGTGGCGTGTTTAACAAATTCCATAATGGCTTCAACGTGCTCTCATAAGGACGTGTTTTTCCGTTGTAAAAAAAAAAAAAAAAAATAAATAAAAAAAAAAAAAAAAAAAAACTCAATCAAATTAAATGAAATTTTGGTAAAACTATACAAAGACCGTGACAGCGAATTACCCCTACCCCTAACCCTAACCCCTAACCCTAACCCTAACCCTAAACCTAACCCTAACCCTAACCCTAATCCTAACCCTAACGCTGTCACGGTGTTTGTATAATAATACCGAAATTTTTTTCGGAGATCTTCAGTCCAAAACGGATACATACAATATAACCTTTTTTTCGATATTTTCATTTTTTAATGTCTTGATTAAACTCTACAAGTAACTCAAATGTTTGCCGGATTTCTTTTTCAACTAAGAAAATAAAAATTTAAGATTTTTAGCCATTTTGATACTAGATGCCCATTACAAGATATATTTTAATCTCGATAGTTCGAATTGAGTTGTCTCCCTCTTTTCCAACATGGCCGATCAAAAATCCTGTGTCTGTCTCGCGCTTCATTATAAATTTTTATTTTCTTAATTAAAAAGAAAACTACTTGATCAATTTACGTGATTTTTGGAATATGACGTTTTTGTTTTGTAACGAGTACGTGAAGATTTTTCTCTCTACATATATTTTAATAAGTGTAATTTTCAATAAGCGATTAACAATTTTTTTTTTAATTGCTGACTTGAACCATTATGGCCTTTTCTTTATCTTAACAATTCTTTTAAAACAAAAACAAAAAACAGTTTCCATTTCTTGTTTTCACACACACACACACACACACACACACACACACACACACGCGCGCGCGACTGAAGAACTTTGCACAGGTTTTGTTTTTGTTTTTTTTGTCTTTTTTGTATTGGCTGTATGAATTTTCACTTAATCTATCCATTCAACTTTTTCCTGTTATTTGATGTGTGTGATTACTCCTCATTTTTTTTTAATTTTACATCTTTTGTTTTTCTTTCTTTTAAAAACTACCTGTGATACTGACTTTTTCTTTCTTTCTCGGGAGAAAGAGCCATCTCTCTCTCTCTCTCTCTCTCTCTCTCTTTATCTCTCTCTATTTATCTACCTCCATGGATTTTTATCCATCTCTCTATCTTTCTCTATCTCTTTCTATCTCTCTCTGTTTCTCACTCAATCTATTTCTTTTTATATCTCTCTATAGCTGTCTGACCCTCCCCCCTCTCCCCACATTACAAAAATAAAATACACATTTCCTTCTTTTCCTTGAATTTCTTCTTAAAATCTTGAGGTGGAGTAAAAAAAAATAAAATTCCTCAAAAATTAAAATAAGATTTTTTTTATTATTTAAAAATTAGTAATGAATAAAATTTGATTTAAATAAACAAAAAACTCTCTGCCACCTCTAAAAAAAAAAACATTTGAAGTCCATTCTTCTTTTCCTTCTTCCTCCTCTTCCTCCTCCTTTCCTTCTTCAGTTGAGGAAGAGAACATCTTCCTGTTGTTATCCTTTCGATAAGATGAAATGATAATAAATGGAAAAAAAAATTGTGTTTTTGTTTTCATTTATTTTTGTCCTTGTGCCATATCCAAGCCTCCTTCTCAACATTTCAGATTTAGATGGATACTTGTTAAGATTCAATCCACAGATCGATATTTTTTTCTCTAAATGTTTTAAGCAAAAACAGCACTTAATTATCATATCCAAAAATTCCGAAAATTCATCGGGTAGAAAATTATTTATAGTTAAGTCATTTTTACAGAAAACTGGGGTTAAAAAGGCCATTTTCCCTAGATCTGAACATCTTGAAGATTGCGAACACAAGGGACATATTTATCTCCCTTTTCGCCACTGACATGCTGTTTTAGATCATAGCGAGACTTTTTTTTTTGTTTTTTTACTAAAAACAAAATAGCAGTTGTTCTACTAGATGAATTTTCGTAATTTTTGGATATATTACTATTTTCTACATGACAATTAAGTAAGTATTGTTGTTTTTGTTTAAAATCACATATTAAAAAAAAAAATCGATCTATCAACTCTATCTTAAGCATCTTTCGATATTTTTAAATCTCCAAAGAATCAAGCCTGAGTATTGGAAGATTTTAAAATGAGGAGTCTAAGTTAAATATTTTTTAATTCTACGATGTAACATTAAAAAATTATTTTGGAATTCTATGACGTAACATAAAAAAAAACATTTTTAAATTCTTGACCTTCGGGACAAGATCACGGTGTAGTATCTGTTCTTCAGATGCTCCACTTCAATTTCTTGTTCTCTGTCAGTGGAGGAGAAATCTTTCACGACTGAGGCAATTTTTATTTTTGTTCCTTTTCTCCACGTTAAAAAACGACCCTGGTGTCTAACTCTGCCCCGTGGGGAGGCATTGTAAATAGGAACATATTTTTAAATTCTATGACGTATACTTTTAGATTTTAGGATGTAATATAAAAAAAATATTTTTAAATTCTACGACGTAACATTTTAAAAAATATTTTAAAATTCTACCACGTAATATTTCTTTAAAAATATTCTTAAATTCTACGACATATCATTAAAAAATATTTTAAAATTCTACGAAGTAACATTTAAAAAAATATTTTTAAATTCTATAACATAACATTTTAAAATAAATATTTTAAATTCTACGATTTAACATAAATTTTTTTATGACGTAACATCAAAAAATACATTTAGATTTTAGGACGTAACAAAAAAAAATTTTTTTAATGTTACGTCGTAGAATTTAAAAATATTTTTTGATGTTACATCATAGAATTTAAAAATATATTTTTTAATGTTACGTCGTAACATCAAAAAATATTTTTAAATTATATGACGTAACATTTAAAAAAATCTTTAAATTCTACGATGTAACATTTAAAAAAATATTTTTAAATTCTATGACATCAAAAAAATATTTTTAAATTCTATGATGTAACATTTTAAAAAATATTTTAAATTCTACGATGTAACATAAAATTTTTTTGTTATTTTATGACGTAACATAAAAAAAATACTTTTAGATTTTAGGACGTAACATAAAAAATATTTTTAAATTCTACGACATAACATTAAAAAAAAAAGTGAACACACTTTGTCTCCATAAAAGTATAATGTACAACTTAATTTTATTTCAAGTGCTTTATCCACTATGCCACGGACATAACGGACGAGAGCATGCTACCCCCATGGATTTTTTTTTTATATAGAAATTGCTCCAAACAAGACATGAAGCTACTTGACATCAGGAGCTTAAAAAAAAAAAAAAAAATTACTATGTCAAGATCAAAAACTTGCTAGCAATAAGTGTTAGTGGCTCAAAAAACAGCAATTCTTCCCTCTTTGTCAGAAACATCACTCATGGTATGTGTGGACTAAACGATAAAAATAAGGGAAGCGAGAGTTATGAAACTGCCGAAAGTAAACCCAAGATCCACTTTCTATTCTCCTTAAAAGATTAGATAAAGGGTTCCCTGCAAATTTCTGAGTTCGACAAGGTGCACCTCAAGAAGGACGGAGGTTACATCAACCAAAATGTGAAAATAACATTCAAGTTGAGAACAGTAATCCAAAGAATAATATGAAACAATCACTTGTTTTTTATTGGCCTAAGCAGGGGATAGTGGAGCAGTTGTGTGAAAGCTCTATTTGTGAACAATGACAACAACCATCGAGGATGGCTTGATTGATCTTTCTGGTCCACAGAAACTGGATTAGTTAGTCATTTCATGTGTCCTTTGCTCAAGACTGCCGTATGATTCGGGGGTGGTTAAGAAGTTACTAGGGGATTTTTAATATGAATAGATTTTTTTTTATTTTTGATGGTACCTTAATAGAATTTTAGTGTAATATGATGAAAACAAATCTGAAACTCTCCAGGAATTAAAGGAGAACATCAGGAATGATGTGGAAGTGTAATATTACACACGTTTACACAAGTCTACAAATGTAAGAAGAACCTAACACATTGTAGACTCCGTCGCGAAGGAGACCAAGACGAGGAATAACTCAACTCACTTTTTTCTGTTGAAAAAATGACATTTATTTACAGGTACATTCCCTAATAAAACGTAATCGTGATTCCTAACATGATCCTCAGTCTGCACACACGTTCTTCCTTTTATAATCCTTTTCATGATGTCATCTCACATGCGACTCGGTCATTTGCACAGTTATCTCATGCGCCCTTTGCTCAGGATCGCTGTGCATGGACCGTTATGATTCAGGGATATACAGGATGGCCAATAAGTCACTGAGGGTTTTTTTTAATACAAATAGATTCTTTATTTTTGACATCTTAATGAAATTTTAACGTAATATGAAGAATACAATGAGGATTTATTTGCAAGAAAGAACAAAAATTTTAAATATTTATTAATGAAAAATAACTTTTTTTTTAAATGCTTTCCATTTTCAATCTGTTAATAATTTTTTCTTGTGGGGGGGGGGGACGTTGAAAAAAAGAAAAAGGAATTGAAAGTGACAGGAATGAAGTCTGGGAATGAAATTGTAATCGAGTTCCAAGTCATCTTGCCAGTGAATCAAAGAGTTTGAATGAGGAGCTTTTAGGTAGAGTGATTATTAGCCATGGCTATCAGCAGATAAAGCTTGTAAAAGGAAAGAAGCTTTGTCTTAGTAGCATTAAATGTTATCATTCATTTACATTCTTATTCCGTTCATTTTTTTTAAGGATTCTGCCATTCCATTGCATTAGATTTGTCATCATGTCTATTGTAGTGGCTTTTATTGTCGGCAAATAAAATTTTATAAGAGATGTTGTTTATGAATATCAGGAATAATAAAAGTCCAAGGATCAACTCCTAAGGCACTCCCACATTAATATTATGCTGTTTAGATGTATGTCTATCAATGACAACCTGGATTTTACTCTAGTCTAAGGATGTAATTATATTTAGCACTCGCCCAGTAACACTTTATAATTTAATTTTCACTACGAGTCCTTCATGCCAGCTTACAGCTTTAGCTTCTCCCACCTTATCCAGTGCATGGTTTATGCGGTCAGATTTCTGTAGTAGAACTGTCAATCAGAGACAAGATTAGTTTTTACAAGGTGGTTGACTAGTGCTTAATCGATTCATTTTAACAAATAGGAAGAGGAGACTGATAAGGCGATAATTAAACGAGTTAGTTCTTTCACCAGAATTCTTGTACATTGGTTCCACAAAAGCAATCTTTTAGTTATTAGTGTTAGGGAGAGGTCTAGGCGATCAAAGAACAATAAGTCAGTCCCAGGAAAGGTGACCTATAATAGTGTTACGAAGCTGTATCCAGACAAACAAAAAGAACACAATGGGAAATCCCGGGGTTTAAAATGACCTTTATCCATGACGTCAATTGGCCTGGAAAGCTAACCAATATCAAATGGGTTAGACTAAAACCAGCAGAAAAAGTGCAATAAACAAATGCTAGCAAAAATACAGGTTGACACAAATCTGCAACCCACCCTCACTGTAACCTACACCGTGATTATTATTGTTCCTATTTACAATGCCTCCCCACGGGACAGAGTTAGACACCAGGGTCGTTTTTTAACGTAGAGAAAAGGAACAAAAATAAGAATTGTCTCAGTCGTGAAGGATTTCTCCTCCACTGATAGTACTTTTCAAGTGTAAATTGTAAATAAACCAACCCTGTATTATAAACACTAAGCGTCTCGTATTCATTTAAAACGAAATAACTGTCCGTTATACAACCAAGGTGATCATAAGCCATTTATAATACGTAACATTAGGGAAGATTCATCACAGTATTTGTTGTAGAGTTTGGAAAGTATTAGCGGTGTCTAAGTTTTTTTTATGATATCGTGGACATGAGAAGAAGGAATTTTCAGATCAAGTGTGGTTTTAGTCTGCATAGGAAAATTCAGGAGGGAGTTGTTTGTTGGGTCTAAGGCGAAGTTGGAGTCAAATCACCAGGCAAGCAGTTCAGATTTCTCGATTGCCGTGCAAATGACCTTTTTGTGGACAAATTACTGATTGTCCTTTATTCACTGCATTAGTATAAATTTTCCATAAAATCACATGTTCCTATCTTCTGCGACTCTACACGTTCTCTGGTTATTTCAGCATGTTATCTTTTGGTTTTGGCAATTTCACTCTTACAATGATTTTTAGCATCTATATATCTTTGAACATTGGTACTTGACTTATGACAGATGAATCTGCGGAATGCTGTCTTTATGTAATGGTAGTTGCACAATCTGTAGTAAACCATTGGGGGTGAGTAGGGCCTGCTATAATGTTGCCATAAGGGAACAAGTGTTTCAGTGCCTTCTTTCACCATTCAGTTGCTTCCTTGGCATACTGTTCAACAGGAAGAGAAATGATATTGGTCAATGGGCCATCTCTGGTGTGTGATAAGCTTCCTAGCCTTTTTGTAGTACCTTGTCGTTTTGAGCAACTGCTCCTCGCCTTGAGGGAATTTAAGAATGATATCTACTGATATCATGAGGTAGTCAGAGTTTTTAATTGGGCTTTTGGCATTTAGACAATCTTCAGCTACTGTGGTTAGGAATAGGTCTAGAAGTGAAGCTTGCTGGGAGACGTAATGTTGTCATTTGACGGTAGTTAATAGATTAGTTAATAGATTAGTAATAAGAATGACACAAGGCAGGATATGATATGAACACAGCCATCCGGAAGTCGAGGGGGGTCGGCAGTACTCATATTTATCGTTATTTCGTGATAGGAATAACAAGGGGGAATAACTCATATTATAACAGGAGGCGGGGCAGAAACATGTATTATTACTTTATCAGGTAAAAAACGTTTTAATACTTTTTTTTTTTTTTTAAATCTTAAACAATAAATAAACATACAACAGAAAGACACTTCCGGTCCCATAAGACTTCATTTTGTTAAATTATCGATTCTTTTAGCATATTCGTACATTCCAAACGTGTTTTTCTTTGGATTTCATAGATTTTATTTGGAAATAGTTCCTCATTAAATATTATTAGAAAGCAACAACACCATTTTTATGGCCTATACGCAATTTTGGTTTAAATCGCATTGTTTTTACTCCTTCGAATTGATATAATAATATAAAAAAAAAAAAAAAAAAAAACGTAATTCAGATCGTCTAAGGGAGGTAATTCCTGTTTTACTTAATGGAAATAAAGGCACGAAAGTAGTTCTTATACACCGTCATGAAAGAAACAAATACAGTACTTATTGCTATCCTCTTAAGAGACCTCATGCAGAAGATGTAAAATATATATATAATTTAGGTATTATTTTACTTTAAGACCCATCTCACGTTCGTATAGAACGAAATATTTCTTTTGTAGATTTCGGTCTGCTAAAAACAAATCTGCAAACTGAAAATTAGTTACACTTTTAGAATTTATTTTGAATAGAATTTAAAGATAAATTCATGACATTTAAAGTTTTCTAATTTATCTTTAGAATCTGCAAACCGTTTCCGTCGCAAAAAAAAAAAAAAAAAAAAAAAGTTGGGTTTGTATTACACAGATTCGAAAAAGTTGTCAAAAAACAAATATATAACATGATGATGATGATGAAATATGTTACATTGAATAAAAACACAAAAAATATATCCAGTTTGGTAGAAAAGTAACTTATCTTGCCTTTGATAACATTTATTTGTTATATATTTGTTTTTTGACAACTTTTTCGAATCTATGTGTACAGTAATACAAACCCAAAAAGTTTTCATGATATGAAGAAATTACTTTTTCGAAAAGGCGGTGATCACTTTTCCACCTAAATTTAACTTAAAATAAGCACCCACTTTCTGGCCACTTGAGAGAAGGAGCATTTTTTTTGTGTTTATTGACTAAAAAGTTTTTTTTGTTTTATTTATTTATTTTTTTTTTTGCATGATATTAACCTCTGAGCTCTGGGACTATTTTCTATTTTACAGCCTAGCCTTCATTTATGCTAGGCTGTTAAATGTGTACCCGCATACTAAACTGCCTTGTCACAGTGTAGTATTGGCGAAAATTTAAAATTAGATGAAAAACAAGTAGTTTTCCAAATATCAAGCCATGTAATTCTATATCTTATCACTGGTGGCCATTTTTGTACACACAAACGCGTGCATATTTTTGACGCTTATCGGTAAAAAACATCCCCCCCCCCAAAAAAAAAAAAAAAAAAAAAATTAACTACTAGATCAATTTTTGTGAGTTTTGGAAAATACCATCTCCATTCCATGACAAGTAGGTACATGATAAGTTTTTTTTTGTTTTGTTTTTTTCCATTTTTGCTTATCTCTCACCGTCAATTTTTTTTGTTCGTTTGCTTATTTTTAAAAATACAATTTGAAAAAAAAAAAAAAAAATCGTTTCATTTTGCAGCAGACAACTCTACACAAAATGTCTTTGTGAACATGGGGGTGAAGAAAATTGAAGATATCATTTTTTTTTTAGCTTGTATCCTAACGCCAATAATTGTGCTTGACCAGTCATTAGTTGGTTCACACAGCAGTTATGCCATAACACACGCGCTAGAACAAAGGGAAGGGCTAGGTTAATAAAAGTTTCTAATGACACCGTGAACGTTGACAGCTCCTCTACGTTGCGGTTCGAAAAGTAACAACCTGGAAGGACACGCCCTTGTATCAACACGGGAGATATCTGAGGGGTTTTGTGATCATTTGAAGGAGCACTTCACCCAACTACCCAGACTCAGGATCGAGGAGTTTAGCAGCTATTTGACCTACTCACGCTGCCTTACTGCAGTTTGAGTGGCTAGCTGTGATGGGTTGGTCACGGAGCGTCAGATTATTACTGCGTTGAAGCAGGTTGGCTACAACGTCTCCAGGACTTGATGGTCTTCCCCATGAATTCTACTTGAAGCTATCACCCATGTTGCTTCCTATTCTGAAGGATGTGTTCAACCATTATTTCCCACGGCTCCATTCCTGTACAGGTGATCAACGGATGATCACATTGCTGAAGAAGGCAGCCGGCATGGTGAGGAGGAAAACTTAGATGACAACAGGCCCTTAACTAAAAGATTTTGGTAAGAGTTCTTGCAAATCGCTTGCAGGTTGTCATCACTGACTTGATCGAACTATGCTGTGAAGGGTAGATCGATTCAAGACAACCTGCATCTGATCCACATGATCATAGAGGAAATAGATGACACCAAAGCCACGTTGATATTTTTAGATCAGCCAAGGCTTTTGATAGGGTCGACCATCATTTCCTGGGATCGGTTCTAGAGGCTGCCCATTTTAATCCATATTTCCACAAGTGAGTGTCTGTTCTGTACCACAAACTGATGGTAGTGGTGGAGGTAAATGGTAGGCTTTCGGAGTCGTCCTGGCATTGGAACCCCTCCTTTGCAATTTAAGGTATGAGGCAGCAAAACCAGTCCTGCATGGAATAGCTCTCCCTGGTGGTATGTGTGCCAGGGTTTCTGTGTTCACCGATGACGTCACTGCTTGCATGGACATCAAAGCGGTGACCAAAGTGCTCACTAATTACAAAGTCACAGGGGCCGTTTTCAACCGCAGCATGTCTACCAGCCTGTGGTTGAGAGCCTGGAGTGCAAGTCCAACCTTCCAGGCATATTCAGCTGGACTGATGGCTTAGTCCATGTTCTGGGTGTGTGGTTTGGACCAGGTCTACAGCTGGATAAGAACTGGTCGGAAGTATAGACAAAGGTCGAATCGTCGGTAGAGACTTAGATTCGAAGGGTCAAGTGGAAGCGTGCACCACTTATTTCTTTGCACTCATCTTTCACCGTCTGGCTGTACTGCTCTTGCCTGCGAAACGCCTTCAAGCTTTAACAGAGCTCTTCTTGCTTCTTTGGAAGAAAGAAAAGCACTGTGTTTGCAAGGAGGATGTACTCAAAGTCCGAGCGAGGGAGGCCTCGGAATGCCTGATCTTAAATGTCACAGACACGTTGAAAGGCTGGCTTTTCTGGGTTGTTCTCTGGTGGAGAATGTTCCGTGAGTCCTTGTGGTTGGAAACACCTTTCCCAACCTCAAACCCGACCCTCCAGTCGAAGGTTGTCATAGGCTGAGGGGAGAATCAAAATTCTTTGCCAAATGCTGAGGCGCGCTGGGAGCTGCGCCAGGACCAGTGTCCTCTCACAGCCTAGGAAGAAACTTCATCGTTCACTAGTGGTAGGTACAACTTTGGATCCCATCAGGGAGCGGCTGGGATGATCGAAAGAGGAGATACACTCACAGTGAAATTGGATGCCAGGCTAGGCTTATCTCAATAATTCTGAATTTTTCCTGACTTGGCGACTTTTCTGGAATGCACTGCCTCTTTTTGCCAATGTCAATGTATGTCAGAGGTAATGGCTCGCATCAACGCCAAGCCCCCGTATTTCTTCGACGCTACTTATGTTATAGACAATGTCCATCTACCACTGTCTGAAGAGAAAACAGTGGTTTTTCTCGCTATCCTGGCAGTAGTAAAAATAGTGACACGGGTCACACGCCTCAAAAAGGTTCCACGAGGGAACATCTGTTTTAGATCGTGATCTGGTTGTTTACTTTAAATATTTGCTTAAAGTGAAAATCAGGTGCGATTGGAGGAGGTTGCCTTGATCAGATTTCGATAAGAGGTGGCTGCAAGACACTAGTTTGTGCTGCTGTCAAGGAGCCAAGCATACACAGTCCTGCATTCTTAGTAACTCGGATCAGACTAGCATAGTCATACAAATGAGATCCAAGTCCTGTTTTGTTTTTTGGTGCCAGAGAGCCTCTGAAGATGCCCAACCCTCCTATTTTTTTATGGCCCTTCCCCTTGGTTTTACTTCATTTATTTTTTCTTGTAGGTCACCTTCCACTCCCCCTACTTATCATCCCAATTTTTTTCACACCCTATTAGCCCCCACTGCCAATTAGAGAACATTCTGCTTGTTTTAGGTTTCCGGAAAACAGTGGGAGTCTAATACAGCAAGGGTGAGTGGGGGGGGGGAGCTCTACCTCAATAGGCATTTTATTTGCTTCATACATTTATTTTTCGGGATTTTTTCTAGATCTTTCCACTCCCCATCATTCATCGGACTTCCATAAAATTTAAGACTTTTTACTTACCAATAAGCTTTTTTTCCACATCACATTTGTTCCAATAATAGTAAAAAAAAAAAAAAAAAAAAAAATTTATACACACACATATTTATTATATAAAAAAAAAAAAGAGTAATCTCAAGTTTTGTAGACAATAGAAAGGCACTAGACCCCCCCCCCCTCCTCCTTATTCGGGCTTTATGTGTAAGTTTGTTGCTTGGATTTTTACGTATTATGTCTACTTTATTTGTACTTTTTCAGAAAATAAACTAAATAATTAGAACAAAGGGAAGTAATTCATACCAAACTGAACGTACTAATAATTTTAAGTTTTCTCATACCCCCCCCCCCCTACAGGAGTCACCACTTATCAAGGCTCGGAAGCCACTCGAGGATAAGGGTTAATGAGAGCACAATAGTCAATGGGAACATACCGTACTAATCGTTAGTGGTGGAAATGTGGTACTTAAGCAGACCGCTCACCAAGAACTTGTTACACTTGAAGATAACCATATTGTAGTCAGTTGGAAAGCAGGAAAATGGAACAGAGTTCCACAGGCGTGCAGTTCTAAGAAAGAAGCTTTGTTCTTGGAATCTTTGTTTAGGTACAGATAAAGAGTAGGGGAAATTATTGATAGTGGTTTCAGCTAAACGAATGTTTCTCGTTAAAGTCAGACGGGGGGGGGGGCACTTATTGGAGCTTAGACGAGCACTTGCCATGAAAATAATGATAAAGCAAAAACAGGCTCGCAACATCTCTTCTGTGGGAAAGAAGTTACAAGGAAGAGAAAAGGGCATCTCAAACTAGGCTACGAAATCTGTCAAGGCAGGATGAGCTGCTTCTAGCAGCTCCTGCCCAGATGTGGCAACAGTACTCCATCCTAGAACATACTTGGCTCGTATGCAGATAGAGAATTGCATCAGCAGTGAGAACTGGAGTGGTAGAACGAGCCCACCATTTTTCCAGCAGCCTTTGCAATGGATTTGATATACATGTTCCATCTCAGATCAGGAGTAAAGGTCATACCTAGAAACTTTTCAAAACATGGAGCCTCCCCAAGACGGGAGCCATTCAGTTCAATTAATGCCAGACTTGGATCAGATCGTTGATGATGAAAAGATAGAAGTTTGACTTCAGATGCATTAAAATTAGCCAGTCACCTCTTTCCTTATTGCACCATGTGCTCAAGATCAGAGAGAACTTGGTTGTTGATGGCCTTTGAAGTGTTGCCATAGATAGTAGTATCGTCAGCATAAATGTCTACAAATGATCTTAGGAGATCGTTGATGTAGATCAGGAAAAGAATTGGGTCCAGGATGGACTCCTGAGAGACTTCCTGTGAGTTTCTGATTTCTGCCCATTAACTGCTACTCTTAATTAGCCTATCAGAAAAATGATTTAATAATTAAAGACATTCCATCTTTACTGTAGCTAGAGATTTTGTTGAGTAGACCTTTATGCCATACCCTATCAAATGCCTTTGATATGTTGAGAGCAATTTCCCTAGAAACGAAGCCTCCATCAAGATTCAGTAATCTTATGAGATATAAACCGTTAACACATCTGCTGTAGATCTAGCAGAATGGAAACCATATTGCATGTCATTAAGGAGCTAATTTTTGCCAAGGTTGTTGACTTCTCTATTTAACAGATTCCAGCAACTTACTCATGATGCACAGGAAACTGATCTGTATTGAGAGGGAGATGACAGATCACCTGAATTTTTAAATACGGGACCTACTAAGGTTTTCCAAGGTGTTGGGAAGCAATTCTCTTAAGACAATGCTTAAACAGCTTTGTAAATATGTGAGCTTGTTCTGGTTGAAGCTTTTTCATCACTATAATAGGAATGCCATCAGGGACAGTTGCTTTACTGGAATCGAGGTTGTTGATTAACTCATGTAGATGAATAATTATTTTTCTTTGTTTTCCATAATTTTTGGATATGTTAATATTTAAGACATGACAATTACGTAGGTATCATTTGTTTTACTTGAAATTCAATATTTTTTTTTTTTTTTTATAATATAGAAGCACCAAAGTTTTACATGAACTGCAAATAGAAGTTTATTTTTAGTAACAAAATTTGTGAAACTATTGTATATACCAACTAAAAATAAAGATCATTTTTTTTAAATACATTTGGCTATAAAGTAATGCTTATATCAAACTTGACTAATGGGGTCTTAAAAAACGGATGATGAAAAGCAATTGTTTTAAAAAAAAAAAAAAAAAAAAAAAATGCAACTTAATACATACAGTTGAAATTTTTTGCCGTTTTTAAGAACTTTATCTACATTTTCTTTTTATGCAAGTTGAATTGCTATTTTGGTTGACTTTGGCGATCAAAGAGATGTCGACAAACTATTGGCTTTTTTTTTTTTTTATATCACTCAGACGCTAAAATCCGAAATCATGGAAAACTTAATCCCTGGTCTTTACTTGCTTTTAAAGATTATTTGGGGAAATTCTTGTCAAGTTTTTCAAATTTCTTTGTGAAATCATGTGTTGCTTCTCAACAGCAATCATAGACCCCAATGCTGTTGTAGACCATTTTTTTCCGATTCTGATCCTCTCAACAGTATTTTAGAAGCTGTATTCAGAGTCGCAAGCCATTAATCGACCTAATAAAAAATAAAAAAAGTCAACCGCCGCAAGCTCACCGTCTGTAAACATAAATAAATATACTGTCCTTGTGTCCAGTCAGCATGGTTTAACAACCATCCAATTTTCCAACACCTTGCCCACCATTGTCTTTCAAACCTCACTTCCTATATTTTTATTCTTTCTTCTAATTACTACTGGATCAACAATCCTATTTCGTATAGCCTTTGTGTGTATCGTCTTTTTACTAACCTCACTTCCAACACTTGGGAGGAGGGAGGACAATTAAAAAAAAAAAGAAAAGACAAAAATAAATGGGGGGGGGAAAGCTCCTTCAGATCTGAAGAAAAAAAATTGTAGGATGAGATGAAGACGAACCACATCTAAGTGTTAAACAAAAGCGATGCTAGTTTACATAGATGATTTAAACTAATGCATTTCAGGTGAAAACATTAGTATAAATTAAAATGAAAAATAATTACAAGTAAACATAGAATTTATCGGATTATCGTATGTTTAAATGTGGAAGAGTTATGCAACCAATTCAGTATGACAAACTGATTTATTTCTCACGACTTGGAAAAAAAAAAAAAAAAATCTATTGGATGATTTTTTCAAATTTATAATTTTGCCAGGACATGCAAATATGTAATGTTTTCACCTGAAATGCGTTTAAAAGATCAATGTAAATAAGCACAAAAAATTCTTATAAAAATGAAAATAAGCAACGAAAAAACTTGCATGATAAAAGTTGAAGTATTTAAGAGAGAGAGAGAGAGGGGGGGGGGGACTGTCTTTGCCCCAACTCAGAATCAGGATTGAATGATGCTGCATTTAGGCAAATCTGTAATGGTTTCATTATGACCCCAGCCATGGTCAGGTGGACATGATGCAGCAGACTAGAGGAAAGAATGCTTTTAACTGTTTAGTTAGAACTTTGGTTGTCATATGCATTCAGCATCCGACACTTCCGCCATCATCTCCATAACACCTGGATATACCAAGTACAAGGAAGCACTGTATAACAAGAAATATCTACCTTAAGTGCCACAAATTATTTGACTATTACGACCCCTTTTAGACCTGACAACAGAGGAGACAAGACATTTCCCAACTGGGAATCGGAAACACTCAGCATTTTTATTACCAAAACCAAATGAAGCAATTGCTGCAATATCAGTTAAATGAACCAAACTAACCATAGAATCAATTCGTTCCGGCTTGGATTTTGTATAATGAAAAGCATATTACATACAAGTAGTCTAATCCGTTCAAAGCCCTATGAAACACTCATTAAATTTTATAATAGAATGAAATAAGAGCAAAACCTAACATAACAGTTAATGCTTTCACTTAAAAAAATGTTGACACGCGATAGAATTTTATATTTAGATTAAAAAAAATCATCATTACTTGTAAAATTAAAAAAATCATTACTTGTAATGTCACAACTAATCACATTTATGAGGACGCAGGTACATGGAACAAAAAAATATTCAAAGCGAAATAGGTTTATTTTCTTACACCTAATTTGAGATTTCTAAGAAAAATAACACTTCACTCCTTATAGAAATTTCAGAGGGTGTATAATAAAATCTTTCAATCTTTATTCTGCAAATATGTTAATTCGTACATTAGTTTGTTTTTTTAATTTTTAAAATATGATTAACTTGTAGGGTGGGTGGGTAAGTAGAAATAAATTCATGTCATGAAAAAAAAAAAAAAAAAAATTAGGTGGCTGAAAGTCTTTCCATGTATTCTGAAAGAAAAATTCACATCACGTTTTGTAAGCAGAGTCTTTCATACGTAGAGGTCCTGTGTAGTTGACATTGGTTACGGATTTTTGCTGATGTTTTAAAATCAGCACAAGGAATTCTAACAAACCCAAAAACTTCATATGAAAACTTAATTTGAAGAGAAAACACAAACGTGTAAAACTTGAGTATAGAAAGAAATTAATTTTGAGCCACAGTTATCTGTTGGATAATTTTTTTTAAACTACACTGCATGTTTGACAACTAATCTATTAATGCTAGAGGCTTGGAGCTAAAGGATCGTCTCAATATAAAACATAAGGAAAAAGGGGTGGGGGATGACTACTGCAATATACCTTTTTCATTAACATTTCAAACTTTTGTATAAGAGATGTTAATTGGAATCTCGGAAAAGAATAATTTGAAGGTTGTAAGCCTGATTTCATTCTTTGTTACATATCGAAAAAAAAAAAAAATAAAAATAAATAAATCCTGATTCACTAGATTAGGATATATCATTTATATCATAATTACATAACATTATGCCAACGACTCATCTAACGTGTACAATATCAATGTAAAAGTTGAGAATATTTCAAGTCAATCCGAGTCTGCATAAGATTTCTTTTTAATAAAACTACTTATTTTATATGGAGTTGCAAGGTTAATTTGCATATTGGTTCAAATAACCATTATTTTTTTCAAGCAATGATCATTTCGATTTTAGTATAAATAGTTATTTGGTAATTTTGTAATTCCTCGACAAATATTTAACAGCTATGTTTATTTTTTTTTTTTTTTAATTTTAGGACACTAAATTTTTAACAAGGGTTTCAAGTGTAAAGACAAATTTCACATCAAATAAAAATTTAACAATGTTAAAATATTTTCTTAAAAAATGTCGAATATTTCAAGTAGGAAAATTTTGCAAGGCAAGCAAAAAATGAAAACTTGTTATAGAAAAAAAAAATAATCATTAAGTTAGAAAATTCTAATCAAGTTTTAATTGAAATTAAAATAAATCCCCCCCCCCCATGTTAATTTACTAGCCTTCAATTATTGTTAGGGATGAAAATGAAAAATGACCAACACCAAAACTTTGAGTAAAAGTTTAAGATTAAATTGTAATGTATTTTTCTGAACAGACTACTGCAGTGTCAGCATTTATACTGGATATCCATAAATAGTTAAGATTATCTAAGAAATTAAAAAAATTAAAGATCAAAATAAAGGTCAGAGAATATAACACAAGATCCTCAGTTATTAAGCAACAAGTTCCAAACACATGTATTGGTTTTACAAGTTCCATAATGCATGCTGATGACTTAAAATGATGTAGAATAAAAATAAAAAAGTCACTAAATGATAAATTTAGCCAATCATGCCCACTGGGTAAAACAAACGTTATTTCAAACTAGTCTGGTCATTTTAAAGCAAGATACCACAAAAGAATTTATATTAAAAAAAAAAAAAAAAAAGTTTCTGTGCTTAAACCTAAATGTAGATTCCATGAACAAAGTTTCTTTCTTAGAACTGCACGCCTGTGGAACTGTCTTCCGTTGGCCTGCTTTCCAGCCGACTACCTGACCATCTTCAAGTCCAACGTAAACAAGTTCTTCATGAGCCGTTCCACTTAAACAAATTTACCAAATTTCCATTATTAATGATTACTATATTGTCCAATTAACTATTGTACACTCTTTAACCCTTATCTTCAAGTGGCCTTTATAAGTGGGGGATTCCTTTGTAAAAAAAAAAAAAAAAAAAAAAAAAAAAATCCAGAAGGCCATCATTCTTCGTGGGTCCAAGCATTCGCCGATTGATATTTTTTTTTTTTTTTTTTTTTAAAAGTTGTGATATACATTTTTAAGTTTGTAGAAATAGTGCACATACTTTAGAAGTAGACTTAAAAATAAAAACAATTTAATTCTGTCCGTTTCATGTTCTGTTTAAAAATCAAACTAGTTTTTAGAGGTTGGAGATTTTAGTTCATTTAGAAACAAACAAAAATGACAAGAGGCTTGTTGGTTAATGTTTATGGTTTGGACAGAGACTAAAAATATATTCAACAATTGTCAAGTTTGGACATGTTTAGTCATGCTATTAAAAAGCTGAGTATATTAGTTAAAACAATCTAAGGACAAGAATTATTAGTACGAAGGCTTGTATCATCAAATCTTAGAAAGATTTCCCATTTATATGCTTATATATATATATATATATATATATATATATATATATATATATATATATATATATATATATATATATATAACTACTCATTCTTAAAAGTTTTACAGCTTTTCATGAAAGCTAAATATTCTTTAACTCTAAAAATTTCAAAGGAAAGAAACTTTGAAAGCAAAAACTTTTTTGGGGAAAAAAAAAAAAAAAAAAAAAAAAAAAAAAAAATTACTTTGAATAGTTAAAACTTCCTAAATTAATAGGAACCTATTCGTACACAAGACTTACTTTGAAAAATTACAAAAACTATAGCAGCAACCAAGCTTCTTTGTTAAATATCCTGAACACATGAAAATACAAAGTTTAATATGTCTTGTTAAAGGGATCACAATTTAAAAGTTATCTTTATGTTCAAGTTAGGAAAAAAATAAAAGTACATGCATTTAAAACTATGGCTTGTCACGTGAAATTTTTTTCCTAAGAGATTCATACGCATGACTACAACGACTAATTTCCTTAATCTCGTCGGATTGAGAATAAAAGTTTGAACATGTTCAGTTAAGTCATTGCATTAAATTTGATGTAAGACATTTGTTATTTCAATTTAAAGTTAATATTTAATAGATTCTGTTTTGCATCTAAAATCATTTGTACATTCTTTTGCAGATATTTGATAAAATAGTGAATTGGGAGTAAGAGTGATCGCTTTCAAAGAAATTCTTTCATGGTTCCAACATTGTTAGTATTTTTATTGAATATGGTAACAAAAAAATTCCTATTATAAATTATATATGGGACATGACCAACAGTACACTATGGTGGCTCAATGTACCGAGTTTGGAGAGGATGAGCTCAATTGAAGTTGATAAAGATTATGCTTTTAATAAAAGGGAGTTAAATGTCTGAAAAAAATTGAAGATTTCCAATTATCCAAAGAGAACCAAGACTCCAAAAGTAGGAAAATGACAGTGCAGCATGTCTTTCTGGAGTTAAATCAAGTTTATTTCCGAGGACAATACACAGTTATACAGAGTAGACCGTCATGAAAAATTTCACAAACCCAGGCAGCAGAGATTTTCTTTTCAAGATGCAGAAGCTGTAGTATTCCAGGTTTAGGAGGGGGTGGAAATTTAAAAAAAAAAAAAATCCAAAAGGACAGGAAACAAAACTACTGGAAATTGGAGCAACTTTTAAAGTTTAGAAGCCAATTTATTGCTATTAATGTAACAGAAAGTTCACATTACCCATCCATGCAAGAATTTTCAAAAAAGCCAAAGCAGTCGATAAATGAGCATGGATGTTATGGTTACGTTTTCTTTTGCAAAGCAGATACGATGATAAAAAAAAAAAAAATTGCTG
Organism: Euprymna scolopes; assembly: GCF_053919585.1. Classification (NCBI taxonomy): domain Eukaryota; kingdom Metazoa; phylum Mollusca; class Cephalopoda; order Sepiida; family Sepiolidae; genus Euprymna; species Euprymna scolopes. The sequence goes on from NC_136512.1 coordinate 15,025,561, forward strand.
CAACAGTCAACACTGAAAATTGCTGCCAATGAGATCCCATTTAAAATGTTAAGACTTACGGGCAGAGTTTGGCATAAAGACATTGACTTGTCAAGCCAAACAAGTTTAATAGAAAGATGGCTGCTGCAATTAATAATATAAGAATTGGAACAGACATTTGCAACAAACTGGAAGATTATCCTAATAATGACGGTAGTTGTCTAAGGAGATTATTAGTAATTAGGCACAGCTTCTTGCTGCATAATAAAAGATGGGAAAAATATAGCTTTAACACAATGCAGTAGTCGGCACACACGGTATTTTGTATATAGAGATAAGCACATGAACAATGTGGAAAAGATTTTCAAGCTAAAAACTTCTAACATTTCAGATCAAAATATCATGACTTAAAAATTATTTGTTGGAATTTTTTTTCTTTTCCCTCAATTTAAACTTCATCCATGGATCAAGAAATGATGCAAGATCAGAACACATACACATAGGGAAAGAAAAAAAAAAAAATTAATGGAAAAAAGAATTTTTTTTTTTTTTTTTTTTTTTTTTAAATATTTATTTGCAACCAAACCAGCATTTTTTTGAACTGCCTTTGAAGACTTGTTAGAAAAAAAGTTTTGGTGCAGAGGAGTAGGATGAAAAAAATTTTTTTTCTTTTTTTAAAGGCCTGAAAATCATTAGCTCATGCTATATTGAAACCAAAAACATTGGCTTGTGAAGTCCTCAGAGGAGACTCCTCAACCAGAAAAAGGATTAGAGGGGGAAGGAAGAGAGCAAAAGAAATCAGTTGTAAAGACAATTTTTTCCTAAGCTTTATTTCGAATTACAAACCAAAAACAATTGTCAAATTAGCATAAAAAAAAATAGTTTCAATTTTAACCCCATGAAATACTTTAGCAATCTCCAGTTTTTGTTGGTTTATTATTATTTTTTTTTAATTTTTAGTTTATTTTTTAAAAATCTTTTTAAAAATTGAATTTTTAATTTGTTTAAAATTACATACATTTTTTTAAATAACCTTTGAGTTTTTTTTAAAAGAAAGGAGGCAGGAAGGAAGGGGGATAGGAAAGTGTGACCAACTTTAAGAAAGAAGAGGTTGGGCGGCAGCAGCAGAGGACAACAGCGCACAAAGAACGCAAAAAGGTTAGGAGGGTCATTGAGGGAGGACAAAGATGAGAACTATATATATATATATATATATATATATATAATAAAAAAAAAAAAGGTCCACCACAGAAAATAATGCATTTTGTTAGAAAACATTTCAGACTGCCTTCATCTCAAATTATTATTTCATAACTTTAACATATTACAAAAGTTGAAAAAAAAGCTGGTCTAAGTAAACATTATCTTGAAATGAAATACTAAATTGAAACAAAAAAAACTTTGCCCACCTATAACCACACAAATTAGATATTACACATTTCTTTCTGAACATAAAAAAAATCTAAAAGTTTACAGTCAAGATCAAGCCGGCTGAGACAAGTTATATGCACCAGAAAAGAGGATTATTTTCCCTCCTGAACCCCAACTTTAGCCCCTCCCACACCTCCTTCCAACCCCCAAGAATAGTCTTGTCAATCATGCAAAACTAAATTTAAAAAATTTAGTTTATCCCCATTGAATGTTGAAAGTAAAGACTGGTCCAAAATTATAATTGAAAGACACGGGGCTAAATTGGTCCACATTTAGCCAGGGCAGAGAAGAGAGGAGGATAGAGAAACACGCACAAGGGAGACAAATTTACAGAAATCAAAAAGAGAGAGAAAGATAGCAGGTTCGGTCAAACCAACCACAACTAACAATAGTAGTAGTGGAATAAGTGGTGGTGGTAGTAGCAGACTAATGAAAATGAGGCAAAGTTTAAAGGAGAGAGAAAAAAGAATGAGAAAAATGAAATCAGAAAGAAGAGGAGGAGGAGGAGGAGGCAAGTGTTTTTCTTCTGTTCCTTAATTACCCTTGTTCCCCTACCCCCAAACTTTTCTAAGTGTGTCTCCCTTCCACTCAATAGCGGTCATGACTGGCCTTTTGCAACACTATGGAATAATGGACACGGTTTGGTTGGTCACTTTTATACAAATAACATAATAATACAGAACAATGTACAAGAGAAAAATGATCATCGTCATGGCCAGAAGAGAGAGAGAGAGAAAGAGAGTGACAAGGAGACCAAAGTTGTTGTTGGTAATTATTATATTATTAATTGTTGTTCTCATATGAGTGTTGTTGTAATGTGCAAAGATTCAAACTAAAATGGGCCACAGTTTATGACACCTCCTCAGTCTCAACATCCTGCAGCTGCTCAGTCTTCTGTTCGCATTCTGGAAACAAAGAAAAGTATTTATATTAATAATTAAAAAAAGCTGGTATAATAGACAAGAACAATATTTCAAGTAGGAGGAAAAAAAAAAAAAAAAAACGTGCATCAACCATAATCAATAAAAAGAAAATTTGAAAAGCCACTCGGTTGTAATTTGAAGGGAAGCAATCCCACAAGCTGAAAGCCTAGTCACAGAAATTCTGCCCAACACTAAACACATGAGAAAGTAAACTATTTTTCAGTTTTGATAGCAATGAGTTCTGGCTGTAAATGTCAGACAAGGAACCAAGATTGGAGTTCAGTTGAGCAACTTTAATGAAACTAACATTATGTCTGGGAGATGGGAACAAAATAAAAAGCTATGAGCTATCACAACTTCAAGGATTTTAAGGGACACACAAATGAATTAATGTTTACTGTCATTTAGTCGATACCTTGAAAACCAGACTATTTCACATACCAAACGCCTAATGATTTTAAAAGCACCATAGAATTATTTCTTTAGGAAAAATGTATGCAGAAAAACAAAAAATCATCCAGATTAAAAAATGATTTAAAGTATTCTTAGAAAATGTGATAAATGCACAATACTTTAAGCTTGATTTCAAACTGTTACTTTTTTTTTTTTTTTTGGTGTGTGTGTGTAGGAGACAAACATTGAAAATTTTTACCTCCTTTTGCAATTATAGACTTTCAATTTGAATAACTTCAAATGTGACCTAGTTTTTATATAGGCAAAAAACTGAATCTAAAGTATGGTAAGTGAACCAACCAGGTTTTCTAGAGATCTTAACAGACAAGTCTTTCATTTTAGATCTGAAATCAAAGTCAGTTCTAAGAGATTTATCATTGAGGGCGCCATTTGTTCCGACTGGGACAAAACGGGGATCCAAGCATTAGAGTTAAAAGGAGATGACGTTGATTTTAGGTGTTACAAATAAAAGCCCCGATCCAAGAGAGAAACAGTGAGATCTAACCAATGCTCTTTGAAGTGCTGTCAACCAAATGCATAATTTGCATGTCAATCTAATAATGAAAATCAAGTGTTGAGGCACACTTGTGCTCTCGAGAAATGGAGAAATAACAAAAACAAATTTCATACCATCAGCTTGCATATCCGATGTCCAGAGAGTGAGGTTATCTCTGAGAAGCTGCATTATAAGGGTGGAATCTTTGTAGCTCTCTTCACTAAGAGTGTCCAGTTCAGCAATGGCCTCGTCAAATGCAGCTTTGGCAAGTCGACAGGCTCGTTCCGGGTTGCTAAGGATCTCGTAGTAAAATACAGAAAAGTTGAGAGCCAGTCCTAACCGAATGGGATGAGTTGGTGGCAGCTCATTCATGGCAATGTCACTGGCTGCTTTGTAAGCCCCTAAACTGTTGTCGGCAGCCTCTTTCTTATCAGCATCAGTCGCAAATTCAGCAAGGTAGCGATGGTAATCACCTTTCCTAAAGGAAAAAACAAACATAAATGAATATGAAGAGGAAAAATAAAAAATTATGCTGAAAGCATAAAAAGCAGCCAAGGCTTAATCTTAACTGTTTAATCATCAATGTAACTATTACATCACTGGACAAGGTATGTTTATTTAGCCATCGTAATGATAGCTAAATAAAATGGAAAAGAAAGTTATGAAAAGTCTTAAAGAACCTTGCAATATTGCTTAATTAAAATTTTTGTATTTCTCAAAATATGCTCGACTGATTTTAAAAACAAGCCAAACAAAAATCATGAAACTTGAGTTTGTGTTGAAATGAGTTTATAATTTTCGTAATTTTATGGAGGGCATTTTTAGGTGAAAAAGAAATTTTTTTTTTTTGTAAATAGATTTTAAAAATGTAATATTTGAGAATTACGACGTAGCTTCAATTTGAAGACACTCAATCTCCATTATAACAAAATACTAAGATTCTTGGAGAAAGTTCTGAACAACTTGATACAAGAAATAGAAATTGAATAAATTTACTCACATTTTGAAATAAAATACTTTCGATTCACCTGTGTCTGCATTCACCAAAAGTTTTTTCTCCAAAACAGACAAAACATCGTTGCAAATATCTTTTAGCTCCGACTCGACCTACAAAGGAAAAAAAGTGACAAAAAAATGAAATTAAAAAGCTTATTCCAAATCACTTTTGGGCAAGAAAATTATATATATGGACAAGAAAAAAACTGAAAAAAATCAGTTACGTCTTAAAAATGTCAAAATCAATTTAAAAAGTAATTTCAATAAAAAAAGTTATTTTAAAAATTGACAAACAAGGCAATTTAATAGTTTTGATAAATAATCTTCAGAACAAAGTACACAGGGTTCGTACAAACTTTCATGTCTTCTGCCGACAAAATTCAAGTTTTCAAAACAAATTGATAATACAAACAATGATTAAAAAAATTAACAGGAAAGGTCATTTTCATTTATCTATTTCATGAAGTAGTTTTAAATGTTGCAGTTATTTACATGAAGTTCTCTAACACACAAAACTGATCAATTATTTACAGCTTTCATTTGTTTTGTGTTTAGTGCCAGCCATGTGTGATTTCAAGGCACTTTTATTTTGATCAAAACAAATGCCTTTTTTTACATAAATATATTTGTCGACAGTCATCTTTACATCGGAGTTCATTTTACTTTTAAATTTATAGCATTGTGGATACTAGTGTTATATCCCTTTAGCACAAAATTACCTGATGTTATACGGAAAGTTTCAGGTAGTTTCCTGATTAAAGAAACATAACATTTGTATTGACAATATTTCAATTTTATTTTTAATATTAAATTATTTTATAGCATATTATTAATACTTAAATTTAATAGTATTTATTTCGATTTTATTTTAAATATTTCAAATTTTTACTGGATATGGAAAATATGGAAAATGTCCTAAAAGGGCTCTGAAGATTGTATTTAATCTTCAGAGCCCTTTTAGGACATTTTCCATATTTTCAAGTTAATAGAAATAAGGTCTGTTCATGGCGAAAAGCCAAGGCTGTATGAACCCTGGTATATACAAATTTCCCAGTAAAAATTTATAGGTCAACACAAAATTAAATGAGCATCTTTTTGGAATATGTGGGTTTGAAAAGCATCTTTTTGGAATATGTGGGTTTGAAAAGCATCTTTTTGGAATATGTGGGTTTGAAAAGCATCTTTTTGGAATATGTGGGTTTGAAAAGCATCTTTTTGGAATATGTGGGTTTGAAAAGCATCTTTTTGGAATATGTGGGTTTGAAAAGCATCTTTTTGGAATATGTGGGTTTGAAAAGCATCTTTTTGGAATATGTGGGTTTGAAAAGCATCTTTTTGGAATATGTGGGTTTGAAAAGCATCTTTTTGGAATATGTGGGTTTGAAAAGCATCTTTTTGGAATATGTGGGTTTGAAAAGCATCTTTTTGGAATATGTGGGTTTGAAAAGCATCTTTTTGGAATATGTGGGTTTGAAAAGCATCTTTTTGGAATATGTGGGTTTGAAAAGCATCTTTTTGGAATATGTGGGTTTGAAAAGCATCTTTTTGGAATATGTGGGTTTGAAAAGCATCTTTTTGGAATATGTGGGTTTGAAAAGCATCTTTTTGGAATATGTGGGTTTGAAAAGCATCTTTTTGGAATATGTGGGTTTGAAAAGCATCTTTTTGGAATATGTGGGTTTGAAAAGCATCTTTTTGGAATATGTGGGTTTGAAAAGCATCTTTTTAGAATATGTGGGTTTGAAAAGCATCTTTTTGGAATATGTGGGTTTGAAAAGCATCTTTTTGGAATATGTGGGTTTGAAAAGCATCTTTTTGGAATATGTGGGTTTGAAAAGCATCTTTTTGGAATATGTGGGTTTGAAAAGCATCTTTTTGGAATATGTGGGTTTGAAAAGCATCTTTTTGGAATATGTGGGTTTGAAAAGCATCTTTTTGGAATCTGGCTAGAAACAGATTGGAAAGAGGGGAGGGGGGATAAAATAAAATAAAATAAAACCTTTGCTCTGTAACATCTGATCAAATTTAGCCGCTGCTCACAACCTTTGGGCTCTTCTTTTTGCTCTACACTGCTAAGAATCCTCCACGAAGCTCGTCGCGCTCCTATCACATTTTTGTAAGCAACAGATAAAAGGTTCCTTTCCTCGACAGTCAAGTCTGAGCCCTGGCCCGCAACTTCTTTCATATTTTCCACCATCTCTGCAAAGAGGGGGAGGAAAAATCATTAGTAGTCACATATACAAAGATAAGGATTCACTTCATCTTTAAATGATTGCCATTTGTTGCAAGAAACAAATTTATTAATTTAAACGCGCACAATAATACGTATATTTTAAAAATTGTGAAACTTAAAATAATTTAATCCGATGTCTCCCACCAAAGCGTATATTCTAATTAGTAACAGATAGAATGATACTAATATTGGAGTTTCCAATGAAAGTATCTTTCAATAACGTAAGAAACATTGGGAGGTGGGTGGTTGTCCAAAGTGTTAAAGCTTGAAAAGCAAATCGGGAGATTTGCTGTACAAATATCCTCAAACCATGTAATCACTAAAAGGGATTCAAAGGTTGACACCGGTATTAAGCAAAAGTTTGTTTGCAGGTTTCACAAAATATCACAATTATTGAAAATGTAATCATGTAATTAAAATTTAATTTAGCCACTTTATTTTTTTTTTTTAAATTTGTTTAACAAATGCAAGATGAAGTTTTAAAATGATTAAATGTTTTTTTTTATAATCTCTCTCTCTCTCTCTCATATATATATATATATATATATATAATATAAAAACTCATTTTTTCCTGTGATTTTGACCTTAATAGGATAAAAATCAAGACATTTCATGCAAATGTAATATGCAGAAACTGCAGCACAATATCCGAGGTGTGTTAGGCATATTACCTCTCCACTTCTTTGCTAATCGTAGATTTCTATATTTTTTTCTGTTGAGAGTTCACCGCCAAAATCAGTTAAGATCAATGCAAGTAGTAAAATCTTTTCTCTAATAAATTCCTGCTTCTTCCGCCACCCATTTACACTGTTACGTTATCGTTCATAAGGAACAGTTATGAACGAACACTGGTTTTGGTTTTCTGTACTTTGTAGTTGCTTACAAAAAAAAAAAAAAAAATTCTTTCCTTTTTTTTTCAATAAACAATACATCATTTCCGTTTTATTTCGTTTTGTTCGAGGTCTTGATTTTTTTTTTTTGAAAGTTTATCATTTTTTTTTTTTCTTTTTTAAATATTGAAACAGGGTTATTACTTCGCTTATTCTTTACTTTACCCTCCCCCTACATGCACACACAAACGCTAATTTGAAATAAAATTAAAAACATTGACCAATAAAAATTAAATTTTGTATTATGAAATTATGTATTTTTGGTGCCGTGCTAAAATATTTTGAAAGCCATTCTTAACCTGAGGTAAGGGTGTTTTTTTTTGTTTTTTTTTAAACTTGTGTTTTTCCACCTTACAATTAAAAAGATACCGTGAATCTTAAATTTAAACTGGGGGAGAAAAAAAAAAAAAAAAAAAAAAAGCAGAGTAGCACCTGCCATCATACGCATCCAAGAACAGTATCTACTGTTAAATTAAACCAAAATTTAGTGCTTACGCATTTTTGCTATCGCGCTATTTAAAAAAATTTTTTTTTCAGGTTAAATTAAAGTTTCACTTTTTTTCTTTTAAATTATAAAGTGGAAGCAAAGAAGTTACAAAACACCCTTCCCATGTTTAAGGGCTTTCAAAATAACACTTATTTCAGCATAGTAACAAAACTACATAAATACCCAAAAATTTTTTATTGGTCAATGTTTTTAATTTTAAATTAAATAAAACATTTAAATCATTTTAAATTTCATCTTGCATTAATTTTTTCAATTTGTTAAATGTGATTAATTTAAATTTTGATCACATTTTCAATAATTATGTGATTGTATTTTATCTATTTAAAAGTGTGAAGCCTGTAAAAAAATTTTGTTCTATACCGGGGGGGGGGGGGGTCGCCCTTTAAGAGTGCTTTAGTGATTACATGGTTCAAGGACATTTGTGTATAACTAAACGACAAATCTTTAGTTGGTACTCTAGCGCACTTTGACCAATGAAACTACCGGATTATATCTGTAAGCGAATATCAAGTATCTAAATAAATTGTCCAGAATATCACCGATATAAAAAATGAATAATAACTTCGATGTAATGCGACAAAACTAAAATAAAAAAAATAAAAAAATGTAAATTGATCAAATAGTTTTACTTTTATAAAAAAGTTTTTGACTAATACATTTCAACATCCTTTAAAAATTTTTTTAAGCGAATCACTTTCCTATATAAATTTAATGTAAAATGAGCACCCACTCCTTGGCAACGTAGCTGTTAATGAGACATGTAAACGTTCGCGTTTTTTCAAGTTTGATGGTGAAGGGGAAGAAAGAGGAACACAGAAAACACTTCAAACATTGTATTTTTTCTGTCTTTATTTTAACGGACCCATTCAACACTAATCCATGCAAGAAATTCTGCAGAAATAAGTAGGCTCCTCATTGACCGCCTACGATTTTGTTTGAACCTAACTGACTAACTGCGGAGGCATATTTTTGGTTCTATTTTTCGTATTTCAGGCTGCCAGTTTTTACTAAGACAACAGGTCGAAATGGATGTAAGAAAACTCACTCGAGGCTTGTAGCCTCAAAACCCCTAATGTGGGACAAAATGTTATCTTTTGCAAACACTTATGTTAGTCAAAATATTATATTCATGGCACACTTGTGCTCTGTGAATTGATTGACTTTCATCATTACTTATATAACATCTCTCAGAGATGAAATTAAGGCCTACATTTAACCTGTCCTATGTCCACCATTCGGGTGGTTATTCACTGAACTTTATGATGACTACCAGACTCACAGCATTTATCCTTGGAAGGCATCATTTAACTCATTGACTTGCTGCAACTATTCTTCGAACAGTGAAGATAAACCATTAACGACTACCCTTTCTGGAGGTTACCAGTCCTGCACTGCAGATAGCTAAAGAAAAGAGGACACATCTTTTGCAATTTGGATCTTTTTATTTTAATAAAATATACGTTGAAGTTTAAAGTTGAGCCTGTTGTGTGATTTATGATTGTTTTCTGTCATTCTACCAAGGGTAAAACCGAGGTGAGAGAATATCTCACATCTATCACATTTCTGCAAAGGGGAAAATTTTTTCAATATTTAAAATATTTGTAATTTGCGTGTGCACAAATACAAGCATAATACTGACACTGAATATATTGAATAAGTCTTAACAAGCTGGTGCTTCATGTCAGATGAGGCCACAAAAAAAAAAAAAAAAAAAAAAAAAAAAAAAAAAAAAAAATGAATGTGCAAAGTGTGAAGGACCAATGTTGCCTTCACATTTTCGCCAAGTTTCAGAAAAATCTAACAGATGGGGCAAAAGTTATGGGGTAAAAAGCGTCAGTTTTTGCAATTTTGGGGCATGTGTGACCCATTCTCAGTTCCTGGGAATGACAAATCCCAGTGAAAAATGGATAAACGGTGCAGTTTCACGCTTTAAGACATGTACATTTGAATTCAGCACCATGGAAAACCACTATGTAGACAAAGTTTTGGAGCAATATATATATATATATATATATATATATATATATATATATATATATAAAAGCATGTTTTTTTTAGCCCTAAAAGTCCCAGAGCAATGCAAACGAGAATTTTGCCACGGTCACCCATACTGAATTTATATTAAGAACAATGGCCTCCACATTTTGGCCAAGTTCCAGGAAAATCTAATGAATAGATCAAACGCTATGGGGCAAAAAGTGTTATTTTTGGTCATTTTGAAAGTGTTTGGACCATTTTTGAACCCCCGGGGGATGCCGAATCCCAGTGTAAATGGATAACTGTAGTTTCAGGCCTTAACATATGTATATTTGAGTTGACCACTGTGAAAAACCACTCTATAGTCAGACATATTAAGTTTTTGTTGAGAAATATAAAAACGGAGCGTTTTTAGCACCAAGTCTCCGTGCACATCTATTCAATGAAATAAGTTGAATTTGTGGCAAAATTACAGGAAAAACTAATGGCCAGTTATCTGGCAATTGTCTGGAATAACAGACTTACAGATGGATGCCACTAAAAACAGGTCCCTCTCCCATAAATCAGAGGATCAATATAATTACCCTTAGATTGATAAATGAAAATTCCTGGGAATCTTGACAATTGTAGGTGGATTGAAAAACATGCCTGCCCAAAGCAGACATCACTTGAAATATGAAATCCAGATATACGAGATGGAATACATTTTAAAGGTCCGCATATAGTCATTGCCAAACATTTTTAGTTAAGTACATGATTGTTAGTTAGTCTGGCAGTTACAAGTGATTGTTAAGTTTACTGTTCTCGTATTTTGGGATGTGCACTTGTTTTCTTATTTCACTTGATATTAGGTATTTTGCTTGATATTAGGTACGGGCAAAAATGGATGAAGGGGGACCTAGTTTTGAAAGCTGATTTATAATTTTTTTTGTAGGTTTCCAACTTTGTATTTCCAAAGAAAAAAAAAAAAAGTTATGAAAAATGTTTTCATGGCAAGCTAACTAATTTAGCTAAATTTTGAAGTTAAATATATTGTAAAAATCGTTTAAGATAAATATTACCTTTGTGGGTCTATTTCAAAGATAATTAGTAAAACAAAGTCCTAAGGTATTGAATAAATAAATAAAAAATAAGATTCTGCCGTTCAAAAATCGCAACAAATGGGAGTTTTGTAAACACGGACATACAGAAACCCAAAATTTCAACCAGTCGGAAGGCTCTCTGCAAATGACGTCATGTGATTCAAAGGAAGAGTGCTAGTTTTCTTTTCCCTCCAGACGTGCATCCTTACATTCCTATCCTGAACGTTTGTATCATTCTTACCATTTTTGAGTTTAATTTTTTAAAATTATTGTTCAAGATTGTATGAAAATTATATTACGCCGCAAGTTTCGCATTCATGCAAGCAAGAGAAATATTAACATCTTACATACAAAAAATTATGCAAAACCTAATTTTAAAAAAAAGTAGAAATATTTTTTGCAATTATATTTTCTTTTGTGTGAAAATATTAAATAAAACAACGCTTAATTCAATGATAATATCGTTAGTTCAAGAACTTAATTTTTCTTCAAGTTGTATCGAAATTAACTAATATGGAGTTTGTTTTGTTACAATTTATGACTTCATTTTCATTAAAAAAAATTCACCCCCCCCTACTGAAAACCATAACTTTAGTAAAGGTATTTTTTTTTTAAACAAAGTACATTTCCACTAAGATTTAAATAAAAAATAACGTGTTCATTATATTCTGTGATCATTATTGGTTAAATACTGAAACTTTAATTAAAATTGTTTAATTTCCTGATTTTTGGTAAATTTTTAAAAATAAAGGGGGAGCTCAAAAATGTTTATAAAAGCAAGAATTTCTTTAGCGACGAATGAAACAAAACTAGTAATCAAAAGCAAAAAACATTTCAAGGTGAGAAATAAAAAAAAATGAACACCTGCAAATAAAGACTTTAAAGAAAGTTAGGTACTTAAGCATTTGTTATTTCGCTGAAACAGCATTATTTAGAAAGCCATTCTTAACATGGGGTACGAAGGGTATTTTTTTTTTTATAACTATTCTGTACTTTTACCTAACAATTTAAGCAAAATATCGTACAAATTGAATTTCTAACTTGAAAATACTATTTAAAAAATAGAGCAATAACATGTATAAGCACTAAAAATTCCAATGTTTGATTAATGATTGGAGAAAATTTTTGCATAAAATATAGATTAAATTTTTTTTATATTTGTTAAAAGTATTTTAATGTTTGATTAAGTTTGTTTTTTTTTTTTTTTTAATATAAAATGGATATACTTTTTAAATAAAAACGTTTTATCCAAACTCCTTTTAAAAAAATATTCCTTACAAATTTCAAATAATACTTTACATCTAACCAGGACTTTAGAACACTTCTGGCCATCCATACTGACCCGAGAGGCCTTATCAAAATAGTTTAACCAGAAAGCGATTCCCCACTTAAAAATGTTATTTTTTTTTTTTTTTTTTTTAAAGCATGGGTGCCCAGTGTTTGGAGGTGTGCGTTGAGAAAAAAAAAAAAAACATGTGACGTCTTTGCTGTTACGACCACTGCCAAACCGGAAGTGACCCAAATCTCCATACCGTGTGTATCAAATTTTAGACTGAAAATTGACAGTTATTGTGTAGGGAAATGTACACAGACACCGATTTTCACCTTTATATAGATTATATCTATAATATAAAGCTGAACGTCTGTGTGTGTGTGTGTGTGTGTGTGTCTGGTCACGAATAGGCTCATATATGGTTGACTATTATAGAAAACTGATCACATAATGATAGATGTATCAAGACACAGGAATGGGTATGTTTGATCTGCCATAATGATTCATTAAAATTGTGGGGTCTGCGTACATGCCTGGTCCACAAAGTATGGAAAAAAAAAAAAAAAAGTTTACAAGTGTTTTTGATATAGATGTACATAATTCTTAGATAAGTATGTTTTAACTTAAATAGGGATGGTATATTAAAATTCCATAGAATGGAAATGGGTACAAACTTTAATAAAGACTTTTCATATCTATCTACTTTGATAATTATGTTCCAGTTTGAAGAAATATGGTATTAAATTATGGGGCGTTCGTTCACGCCTGACCTCCATAGAATGTCAAAGTTTTACAAGTTTTTTTTTTTTTTTTTATACGGATCCACAGAATATTGTGATAAGTGTATCAGTGAATAGGTATGGTATAATAAATTATGGGGTTTATTTTATTTTTACTTTCATATTATGCTTTGGTTTTGATACCCCCCAAATTCAACCAAAATTTACAACCCTTCTTTTTCATACATCAGAGTCCATTTTCTGTAGGCTGTTTTTGAACCTAGTCATCGACAGGTACTTTTGCTAGTGTGTGTGTATATATATATACATATATATATATATAAACCTTCATATCTTTGGTGCTGCTTCAATATAGGTTTCTCATATTTAGCCGCATTTTCGCATTGTGAAAAACAAGCTCTTATTCCCTTTTCATAGGGCGACGAAAGCTAATTGATGTTTACTTTTTACAATTTATACAAGTTTTTATTCATATTTGATTCACTTAATTTTTTCTTCAGAAAAAACTTATACAGAAAAGTGCATTTTGTTCAGAAGATTTTTTTTTTTTTTTTTTAAATTAACCGTTAAAAGAAAAGTGTGATTTTATTCTGAACTTTAACTAGTCACGTTTTAAGAAACTTACGATATAAAAGAAAAGCGGATTGGGGGGGGGGGGGGGGGGGGGGGGTTCTTCCGAAGTTTGTTGGTGACGTTATAAGTAATTGCGAGATAAGATGGAAGCCAGAAATTAGGGGTGGGGGACTGAAAATGATAATATAATGGATTGATTATACAATATTTAAGATCAACTCGGTAGATAAACATTTATGGACGAGAAAAAAAACAAAACAAAAAAAACTAGCATTTAATACAACAGAAATACATAAATTAAATACTGAAATAAAATGTAGTTATTAATATTTGAATCTAAAAATAAAAAGTGCGAATTAGTATAGGAATCACTTATCTCAAAGACACTTCCGTCTCCAAACTGCAAACTAGTGAAGAATTTAACTTAATAGCGTTCAGATTTTTTTTTTTTTTTTTAAATTAACCGTTAAAAGAAAAGTGTGATTTTATTCTGAACTTTAACTAGTCACGTTTTAAGAAACTTACGATATAAAAGAAAAGCGGATTGGGGGGGGGGGTCTTCCGAAGTTTGTTGGTGACATTATAAGTAATTGCGAGATAAGATCTCATCTTCAGGAGGCCTCAAGTTTTGACAAGCTTCTGGGCTTGACCATTACTCCTGATCTTAAATGGAATACGTACATCAAATCTGTTGCCAAGGCCGCTGGAAAAATGGTGGGATCTTTCTATCGATCCGGTAAATATCTCACTGCTGATGCTATTCTCTATCTATATAAGAGCCAGGTACGCCCAAAGATGGAATACTGTTGCCACATCTGGGCAGGAGCTGCTAGAATGGACTTGTCCTGCCTTGATAGAGTTCAAAATAGACTTTGTAGCCTCGTAGGAGATGTCCTTTTCTCTTCGCTGCAATCTCTATCTCAAAGAGATGTTGCGAGTTTGTCTCTGATGTATCGTTATTTTCATGGAAAGTGTTCGACTGAGCTTCAATCTATGGTCCCCCCTCGCCAAACTTTCACAAGAAACACTCGTCTAGCTGTAAACACTATCAATAATTTCCCCCCACTCTTTATCTGTGCCTAAACCTAAACGTAGATTCCATGAACAAAGTTTCTTTCTTAGAACTGCACGCCTGTGGAATTGTCTTCCGTTTTCTTGCTTTCCGGCTGACTACAATATGGTTGTGTTCAAGTCTAAAGTAAGTAAGTTCTTGATGAGCCGTTCCATATAAGTTATCAAATTTACCAAATTTTCATTACTAATGATTATTATATTTTCCAATTTCTACTGTACACTCTTTAACCCTTATCCTTGAGTGGCCTCTGGGCCTTGATAATGTGGTGATGCCTATGTAAAAAAAAAAAAAAAATGAAAAAAAAAATGAATAAAATTAAAAACGCGAGTATTTTCTGGATAAGTCTTAAGTCGCAACTTAGTATAAAGTTTTTTTGTTTTTTTTTTTGAAGTTTCTCGTTTGGAAATTGAGGAAAAGAAATTTTTTTAAAAATTTTACTAGTGAATATAGAAGTTTTATTTTTTCCGTTATCAGAAAAAAGCCAACATGTGAATAAAAACTTGTATAAATTGTAATTAGTTTTTAATTATAATCAAACACAATTTGTTGGTCCATAAAAGGGGCTATTTTTGTGCAACACTGATCAGTTTCTAGCAGAGCTAGTCTTTCGCAATGCGAAAATGTGGGTAAAATCTTTGAACCATACATTGAATCAACACCAAAGAAAAATTGCTGACATCGTCGGGGATAAGTTTTCAATGATAACGTTCTAAACTGAATACGTACTTTGTTGCCATCACAGAAAAATATGACTCACGTGACCAGTGATTTATCCCATCTAAAAAGTTTAGGAAAGGAAGCATACTTTTGGAAAAGCAGTAGGTAATAACTGTAAATATGGATTTTTTATCATTATAGACAGTATGGTCTTCTGTAGACGAAAAATATACGCAACAAATTACCGAAAGAAATGATCGTATTTTTAGCAAAATGCAGTTATCGATTTTTTTCCTTTTGGTATCAATTCTTCAACGCATTCCCTATATAATAGTATATTGGGGTAAAAATAAGATATATAAATATATATATATATCTGAATGATAAGCATTCAACGAATTTCACACTTCAAAACACAAAAGAAACATACACATTCAGAATTTGTATTTTCAGCCTTAAAATCTGATATGTGTGCAGTTTTTGTTTGTTTTATCTACAATCCTCACCATCCCCACAATACAATGTATTTTGTTCAGTTTCAGCTGATTATTTTAAGCATATTTGTACCCATAAAGAAGGCGGGGGATGGGGGGGGGGGTGATAAAGTTCGTTCTTCACTTAATTGGTGAAAATTTTGTATTGATTGGATAATTACTTTATCTTTGGTAGATTTTTAAAGAGAGACTTACTCCCTCCTGTTTTGGGCGAGCCTAGTTTTATATACAATTAGACTTTGTATTCATTTTGTTTGAACTGAATATTTTAGGAATTATTTTTGGCACATTTGCACGAATGTGTGTATTTTAGTTTATCTCTCTCATATATATATATATATATATATATATATATATATATATATATATAATTACTCAATTTACTCACATAAAATTAATATATGAAAGTATAGATTTATGCGTAAACTTTAAGTATTTACTTCAAAATCGCTCAATACGTAGGTAGAGCTAGTTAGTAAGTTATAAAATGTATATGGCGATTAAGCTACACTGAATATTCCGCGTTTCATCCACTCTAAGATTCTTCAGGCTTATGCGCAAATTCTATGGTTGTTTGTCGTTTTTATATGCGCATCTTCTATTGAAATTTTAGTTAGCCAATCAGCTTTCTAGTATTCACCGCGCCTTTCCTATCAGCCAAAGGCCTATTTGACTTCTGGTTGACCTGTTCTTTTTTGTGTGCTCTAGATATATATATATATATATATATATATATATATATATATATATATATATATATATATAAAATAAAACGCTTATTTGCTCTACAACAGTATTGAGCACTTCCTCCAGTTTTTATTAATTACCATTTCTACTATATATATATATATATATATATATATATATATATATATATATATACATACACACACAGAGATAGAGTGAGTGAGTGAGAATGTGTAAACCTAACAGGGGTTGATAACTCATACCTTTCTAAAAGTTTGGGCAAAGAATCCCTTGGAAGGGGTTTTGAACAAATAAGGATACTATCCCTTGTAACTACAGAAACACTATATTCCAAAAGGCTTCAATGAAAATCACTCCTTGGAAAATTAAAAAAACAAAAATAAAGATTTCTATAAATAAAAACTATTAAAATTATATTTTGCTACATTGACATGTTTATACAATCTTACAGTGAAAAAAAAAAAAATTCTTAAACCTCTATAAACATTTTAAAAATTCTATTTTGCTACACTGACAAACTCAAATTATATTTTGATACATTTTTTTTATACAATAAATGTTTCGATTTTCATATTTTTTGTTATATTTTTGCATTATCGTAAACACTTGTTTATATTTGAGATTCACATAAAATGGCCCCTAGTCGCAGTTTTTAGAACAGGGGTCGATAACCCGTCTGTACCTAATATGTCACTCAGCCAGAAGTGCCTTTTTTCGACGCTATTACTGTGATATTCATTTTCAGCATACTCGAAACCCTGTAGAAGTGGTCATCGAGTTGGAAAGAAAGAAATATTTATACTAACCTCGTTTTTAAATCCGAATAGTCACCGGTCATGTGACAGTAGCAATATTTTTCACGGTGATGGTCATAAAGTGTTCAATTTAGTAGAATTGAAATAATTAAAAACTGATCCCAGATTATCAGTCAATTTTTTTTTTTTATATAAAAAATCTGAAAGTTTGTAATCCATGAGATTAACATAAAAAGAAAAAGTGTAAAATGTAGACTTTTGAGGTGGGGATCAATTTCCTAAACGTCCAAGATCTTTATAGGGGGGGTAAAACTACGATGGGTTAGGTCGTAAAAAACACCAGAAAATTAAACTATTAATGGAAATTCATAGTAAGTATGAATTATTGAGTTTACTGCTCTTTGAGATTGTTTTGAATAATTCGTTGAATTTCGTGCAACCTTGTTAAAAACCGATTAAAAAAATATTGTATATTTTTTGATAAAACCTTTTATTTTAAAGTTTGGTCTTTGCTCCTTTTATTAAAAAAAAAAAAAGTTTAAATTACATTATTCATATTGTCATAAGCTTCGGAAGATAGAGTATTAATCACTCCTTTTTTAAAATGGCGACTTCTGATACTCCTAGTGCATAAGTATCTTATAAGCAAAGAAAACAGGGTTTTCTTTCAAATATGTACAATTTACTTTGAAAAATAAGTTGCAAGAAACCTGCAACTCAAACTGATAAACTTAGAATTTACTTTTCTGTCCCCCCCCCCTTTAAAGGGGGGGGGGGGGTTATCCCCTTCGACACCGGTGGTAGACCCACTTTCCCCAAAGTCAGAACGAAGCTATAGATTCGACCCCATCTTTATATCATAACATACTGATTTTAAAGCCTTCTCTCTTCTATATAAATGAGCACCCAATTATCACTGATTGGGGGGGGGGGGGGGGATGGACGTGTGCGATTTGAAAAGGGTTATTTGAAATTAGCGACCACGTGCGAGAAAAAAAAAAAAAAAAATCATGGTAGACAATATTTGTGTATTTTTCTTTGAAGCATATTAATAGGACGTGTGTATTTGAATATTAAATAACGTAAAAAAAGTGCATAACCTGTAAAGAATATTCAGGTTAGGACCTTGCGCGGCCGTCAGTTTTTCATGGTCAGAATAAAAAGGGGATTAAAAATCTTGCTATTATTACTATTTACCTGGTTAGAATATTAGATTCTACAGAAAATGGAGGATTGCAACAACCCTTTACAAAAATTCATCTAATATAAACTGACAGAATTTTGATAAATTATTCGCTTTATTAATTAATGGAAGAAATGTGTTTACTGTAAATTTGGGAAATATTTTAATTGGTTTTCACTTAAACATTTTCGGTACTTGATGAGGAGTGTGGACCCCTACGCAAACGTTTGCTTTCCAAGAACCGCTCCCTTAACAGATGTGCGCAGGTTTTCAGTGGTTTATTTAGCCATGAAAAGCATTTTCTTATAAATGTATAAAAAATATTTAGTGGAGAAAATAAAAAGTTTAAATTAAAAATGAAATAAAATAAATTTAGAATTAAATAATTTAAAATGAACAAATAAAATAAAAACAAGCACAAAATATAAATGAAATTTACTCCAAGAAAAAAGTCAAAACAGCAAACACGCTCAATTAAAAAAGAAAAAGAAAAGTGAAATGTAGTTGGGAAATGAAATAAAATAGCACACACAAAAAATTTATAAGTCCAATATAAGTTAGCTGTGGATTCCAATTTACACATGACATAATTCAATGGTTAAATAGACAAGTGAAAACTTTCTGCATTAGCAGCGTCAGAAACCGACATTAAAAATGCGTGAAAAAAGAAAAAAAAAAAAATCAACCTCCTATCTTTCCAAGCTTATAACTACTTGAAAAATATAATTCAAACCCTAGTTTATTTTTCAATTAAAAGGAGCAAAGACCAAATTTGAATCAACAGGTTTAATAGTAAATTATGCATTGTTTTTTTAAATAGGTTTTCTTTAAAAAAAGATTTGAAAATTAACGAAATTTTACTTCGATTATAAAAAATATATAAATTCAAAAAAATCACTTGCCTATAAAAAAAACTATTCAATGGGTACTTCCATTCTTCATTGCTAAGAATTCATCCATATTTATATTTTAAATTCCATTTATTTTTAAATAAAAGAATTTTTTAAATGACTATTTGAAAAAGGCGCCATTACATATGCATTTTTACATTATCGAAACGCCGGATGGACAGAAGAAAGTAAAAGCCACACATTCGCGTTAGCCATCTCGCCTTGTGCATCAAGAAATGTCCCCATAGATAAAAGTCAAATCTTACTAAAGTTATTTCACAAAAATTGCTTTTCTTTTCTCAAAGAAATACATAAATTTTTGATTTAATATATCTTGATTCTTTATAGAGTGAATTTTTTTTTTTTTTTTTTTTTTTTAAATATCTAAAAACATTGAAATAGAAAAAAAAATTGTCAGCAGCCAATTTTTACTTAACATAAGCTTCCACTAAAAAGATTTTCAGGTAAATTTCCAAAAAACACTGTTTTAAATTAAAATATTTTATTGATCTATTATCTTCAATTTGTGATATTGAAAACTGATATGCAAATTAATTATTTAAATTTTAATAGACATTTCAAAATGGGAGAGGGGGGATAAAAAAAATTATAGAATATGAATAGTTTTTTTTTTTTTTAATAGGTGCTTATGCAGTTTAACTGTTTTGAGCAGAAGAACTGTTTAATATTTTACGAATATTGTTTACATTTGGTAGGAGGCGGTGGAGGGGCGAGGGGTGTTGTAGGTGTGTCAGAAATTTTGTGAAAATAGTGAATATTCCACCCCATCTTTCCAAGCTTATAACTCCTCGAAAAATGTAATTCAAGCCCTATTTTTTTTTCAATTAAATGAGCAAGGACCAAGGTTTCATTAAAAAAAAAAAAAAAAAGAAAAAAATTTTTTTTTTTTTTAAAAGGTTTTAAACTTCAGACTTTACAGGTAAATTTCTAAAAAAAATTTTTTTTTTTTTTTGTTTTAAATTTGAATATATTATTTATTGATCTTTTCTCTTCAGTTTGTGATATATAAGACTTTGGTACATAAATTAATTATTTACTTTTTAATAGACATTTCAAAATGGGAGGCGTGAATTATTCGACCCCCTGTCTTTCCAAGCTTATAACTCCTCGAAAAATGTAATTCAAGCCCTAATTTTTTTTTCACTTAAATGAGCAAGGACCAAGGTTAAAAAAAAAAAAAAAATAACAAAAAATAACGTGGTTTTAAAAAAAGGTTTTAAAACTTCAAACTTTACAGGTAAAATTCTAAAAAACACTTGTTTTTTGCTTTAATCTTCAATTTGTGAGTAAATTAATTATTTACTTTTTAATAGAAACTTGAAAATGGGGGGGGGGCGTGAATTAAAAAAAATATATATATTCGGTTTATTGGAAAGAACATAATAATCACATTGAAAATATCGTAAAAATAGAATCAATAGAAAAATTGATAGATTTTTGAAGTTTAAAAATTGAAAAATATTGAGTTCGGAAAATTCATTACTGTTTAAAAAAAAAAAAAAAAAAAATTCTATTACTATTAAAACAACTTTAGTTTATTTTGGAAGTATAATCCATAAAGAAAATAAATAACCCACTTTTAACAGAGAAATTACGAAATTTTTATATTTTATTCGCAGTTTCGTGTTAGGGGTGTCAAAAATTCCTACAAAAATTCTGATACACCTAGTGTTGTGGCGGCCGCCACAACACCGCCTCCCCACCAAATGTAAACAATTTTTGCAAAATATTAAACAGTTCTGTTCGGTTAATGTCGGCGCATTACGTTAAAACGGTTAATTAAACTGCATAAGCGCCTATTAAAAAACTATACAAGTTCTATAATTGAATACCCCCTAAAAAAACAAGGGGGGGGGGACCATTAAGTGAGTGCACTGCATCATCAGTGCATCATTTCTTCATATCTTGGAAAATACTTGTTTCTTGGAATTTTAAACGTTAGTGGTAATTTTAAAGGATTTTCCGAGGTGGAAAGCCCCCCCCCCCCCATCGGAAAAAATCGTGGCCACAAAGTGGGTGCTCATTTTACGTTAAATTAATAACGAACAGTGACCCCCCCCCCCTTAAAACTAACATTTCTTCATATCTTGGAAACTACGCGTTTGCCGTAATTTTAAACGTTCATTTTAGTGTTCAGCAATTTAAGGAATTTTCGAGGATGGAGTAATTCTTTATATTTACCAACCCACTTTAAAAATAAATTACGAATTTTATGTTATTCGCAGTTTTGTGTTAGGGGTGTCAAATTCCAAAAATTCTGATACACCTACTTCTGCGCATGTCTGTTAAGGGAGCTGTGGCTCAGCTGTGCTTGGAAAGCAAACGTTTGCGTAGGGTCCGCGCTCCTCATCAAGTGCCACATTTTCTTTTAAATGACTACTTTTAAAGGTTTTCGGGTACGCCGAAAACGAATATCTTGCGCATACAATAATGGTCATCACTTTTAGCATAAGGAATTACATTAATACCGGGAAAATTACTTGTCTGCAGAAAATTTAAACGCAATATTCGTTTCAGCATACCCGGAAACCTGTCATTTTAAAGGAAAATGACAAGTATATATAAAAAAAAAAATATCAGTGCTCGGGAAAAATCCAGCTACCGGAAGAGGATAGGTTGATTGTGTAAGGCAACCGAACGGAATGAAGTCACTAAGACAACGGAAAACGAAACCATATTTATTTTAAAAATTTACTTTGTTTTAACGTGTGATTAAAAAAATCTTATTAAATATTTTATTCAGAAAAATGATTTTAGTTTTAACACTTGTGACTTTAAAAAAAAAAAAAAAAAAAAAAAAAAAAAAAAAATCACTTAAATAAAACAAATAGGGTATTTAACTTGTTTTATGCTAGGTACGTGTAAAATGAATGCTGATGCTCACAATATATAAACATTTATTTAAACTTTATTTAAAAATTCAAAAATCAGGAAATGAACCAATTTTAACGAAATTTTCAGTTTTTATCAAAAAAGATCACGGAATATAAAGATCACGGAATATAAATGAACCCATTATTTTTATTTGAATTTTAGTGAAAATGTATTTTGTTTAAAAAAGAAAAAAAAAAAAAGAAAAAGAAAAAGCACCGTAAATTGTAATAAACACTTTGGTAAAATGTTTTAACTACAACAGAACACCGACTAATTATATATATATATATATATATATATATTTTCGGGGTCGCGCGCACAAATCCAAACAGGGCACTGTTTTACAACTTACTCAATATGTCAACCTATATCACGATAACAATGAGTTCCTAACAGTATTTTGTGTAGTTTTTAGTTTGAACTTATTTTCCCAAACTTAATGTATCCAACAGCGAGCACGCACAGCCTTCACATATACCGATATAGACTTTTTCGAACCGAATAAACATTTTAAATTAAAAACACTAAAAAGTTATCCATCTGGGTAGAAAAGTAACTTATCTTGCCTTTGATAACTTTTGTTGAGTTTGTACAAAGATTCGAAAAAAAAAAAAAAAAAAAAAAAAAAAAAAAAAAAAAAAAAAAATTGTCAAAAACAAAAATATAAATGTTATCAAAAGGCAAGAGGAGTTACTTTTCCACCTAACTGGATAATTTTTTAGTGTTTTTATTTAATGCAACATGTTTATTCAGCTCGAAAAACTGTTTACCGATGTATTGAAAATTCAAAATGGCGCCCGACTCTCCTCCTGGACACGGTAAGTTTGGGAAAAGCAGTTGTAAATAAAGAACTAGACAACATACTGTTAGAAACTCGCTCAATATGTGATACCGTGACGTAGACTGACATATTCGGTGGGTACAAAGCACTCTCCCCTCCCCATGTTAATGGCTTTTTAATAACGTTATTATTTCAGCATGGATCAATAAGTGCATGAGTACCGATTCTCTTAATAGTCGCATAAAGACATTTTGTATTACTAATGTTAATTTTGTTACATTTAAAATTCGTCGCAGCATTTTTTTAAAAATGTTTTGATTTAATAAGTATCGTTAGTTTGAGCGTCCTAAATTAGGAGAAAAAAAAAACCCCCAACAACAACAACGACGACGACGAACGAATCTTAGTAAAAGAGTTGTCTCCCCCAGTACAATGACAAATTGTGAAACAGCGGCCAAAACAGTATCTCTACTTTTTTGCCGCGTTTATTCAAAGGGGTTAAGGTTCTCCCTCGACACCGGTGACACTGACAGACCCAGCTTTCCCGAACTCAGAATGAGGCTTCATTTTTGGACTACATCTTTATTAGGTACCTATTTACTATGCCTCCCCACGAGACAGTTAGACACCAGGGTCATTTTTTTAACGTGGAGAAAAACGTACAAAAATAAAAAAATTGTCTCAGTCGTGAAGTAAAGAGAACAAGAAATGGAAGTGCAGCATTTGAAGAACAGATACTTGGTACGGACAAAAATGGGGGACCTAGTTTTGAAAGACGATTTATCATTTCTTTTTTGTAGGTTTCCGACTACTTTTTGATTGTATTTGAAAGATAAGGACTAAACTTAATTTCCAAAAGGGAAAAAAAATTTGTACACGTAAAAAAAAAAAAAAAAAAAATAAAAAAAATAAAAATAAGTTATGAAAATGTTTTCACGGCGAGCTAGCCAATTCAGTTAAATTAGGCACCGCCAAAAATGGCCGAAAAAAGTTTTTTTTTAAAACGAAATTACATTTATTAAAATCCATTATTTCTGAGTAACTTTTTTTTTTCCAGAAAGATAAAACCCTGAATTTTATCATATAGAAAACAGAATAATGTAAAACTTTTTCTATTTTTAATTAAATTTTAAATGTTAAATTTTCCCAAAAAGTTAATCGACATTTTTTGTCTTGCACAAAAAACGTACATAAAAAAAAGGTTTTTGAAAAAATTTATTTGTTGTCTAACTAAGATTTAAGATGATTTTCTGAGAATATGCAAAAATATTATAATATAAGTACCTGGATTTCAAATAATTCCACTTATTCATATAGGCAACCAGTTACTCCGCGTCGATCTAGAGTCTAGATCGGCAATGTTTACGTTTGTAATTGATAAAAAGCAAACTATGGAAGACCAAACAGCCCCCCCCCCAAAAAAAACTGATTTTCCAGTGACGAAAATTTCAATGTATTATTAACGCTGAGGCTGGCCAGTACCAGATGGGTGACCATTTGTACGAGTTTGGTTTTTAATGTGTATGTGTGTGGGGGCCAGGCTCCCCAAAATGGGGTGGGGGTGGGGGCAATTTAAAGCAGAATAATAAAAAAAATTATTTAAGCGCGTTTGGTCCACCGTAGTCGAAAGGCGGCAAACGTTTTCAAACGGGATCGAAAAAAAAAAAAAAAAAAAAAAAAAAAATGCTTATTTTTAACACAAACGGCACAATATTTATCGATTTTTTTGTATCGATTCTTCAAAGCATGCGGCATGCTTTGAAGAATCGATACAAAAAAAAAATCGATAAATATTGTGCCCTTTGTGTTAAAAATAAGCATTTTTTTTTCGATGCATGCTTAGCATGCCCTGTTTAATAATGGTCATGCACTCATGCATTATTCGGCTCGCTAAAAAAAAACAAAAAAAACAAAAAAACAAAAACAAATTGTTAATTTATTCAAAGATTTTAAAATGGCTTTTTTCGTATAAATATTACTTTTTTTTTTTTAACTTAAATTATTTTACTTAACATATTCACCGAATTTCACACTTCAAAACTCAAAAGCGGGATAATTAAACACAATCGAAGTTCTGATATTCAGACGTCAAAATAAGGTATGCAAACAATTTTTTTTTAATCTATAATTCTGTCCCTTACAACAACACAATATGTTGTGTTCAGTTTCAGATGATTATTTTAAGCATATTTGTATCCCCTCAAAACAACGGTGGGTTGTAAAATAAATAAATAAATATATATATATATATATATATATATATATATATATATATATAGTTTATGAAAAATAAGTACACTGTTATAAAGTTCATTCTTCTTAATAATCGCTGAAAAGTTTGTATTGATCGGATAATTACCTGATTTTTGGTAGATTTTTAAAAAGACGGTCGTCAAAAAGTACTTACCTGCCCCACCCCCCGTTTTGGCGGTGCCTAAGTTAAATAAATCCATTGTAAAAATCCGGGTTTGTATTACTATACACAGATTCGAAAAAGTTGTCAAAAAACAAATATATAACAAATGTTATCAAAGGCAAAATAAGTTACTTTTCTACCTAACTGGATATATTTTTCGTGTTTTTATTCAATGTAACATGTTTATTCAGCTCGAAAAACAGTGTTTACCGATGCAGATGCATTGGAAAATTCAAGATGGCGTCTCACTCCCTCTTTAACACGGTAAGTTTGGGAAAAGGTTATAAATAAAAAAAAACTAGACAAAATACGATTAAAAACCCGCCGAATATATGGATTAAAAACCCGCCGAATATATGTCAACCTATGTCAAGGTAACATATTGAGCGAGTTTTTAACAGTATTTTATCCAGTTTTTTTTATTTATATCACTTTTCCCCAAACTTACCGTGTTAAAGAGAGTCAGACGCCACCTTGAATTGTCCAATACATCGGTAAACACTATGGTTTTCAAGCCGAATAAACATATCCAGTTTGGTAGAAATAAATATATCCAGTTTGGTAGAAAAGTAACTTATCTTACCTTTGATAACATTTATTTGTTATACATTTGTTTTTTGACAACTTTTTCGAATCTATATGTATAGTAATACAAACCCAAAAATCCTTTAAAAAAAAGATAATTAGTTTTCTGGGTCTATTTCAAAGATAATTAGTAAAGTCCTAAGATAGTGAATTAAAAAATAAAAAAAACACCTTGTTTGTACAAAACATAAATTAGCCCAAAACAGAGTGATTCTGGCGTTCGCAAAACGCAACAAACTAAAATTTTGTAAACACAAAAATTACGAAGGCCCAAAATTTCAGGCTGTCAAAAGACTGAAAATGACGTCATGTAATTAAAAGGGAAGTTCTTTATTTTTTCCCCCAGTCGTGCATCCGTACATTTTTTTGAACGTTTGTATTAATTTTTACATTTTTTAATTTAATTATTTTTATATGTTCCTATTTTTAAATTATTTTTTTTTTAATTATTGTTCAATATTATATAAATAAATGTTACGCCGAAAGTTTCACATTCTTGCGAGCAAGGAAATTAAAATCCTGCATATGCGAAACCCGTAATTAAAAAAAAAAAAAAAGTAGAAATATTTTTTGCAATTATTTTTTTGTGTGAAAATATTTTAAAAAAACAATGCTTAATTCAATGGTATATCGATAGTCCGAGAAATTCATTTTTCTTCGAGTTATATAGAATCCATTAATACGGATTTATAGGCTTTTTTTCTTAATGTTCCTATAAAATTTTTTTATTTTTATTGTTACAAATTACGAGGCTTTATTTATATAAAAAATAAAGTCTTGCATTTTTATTTAGTACTGAAAACTATAACTTTAGTAAAGGTATTTTTTGTTTTAATAATACATTTCCACTCGGATTTAAAACAAAATTAGTTCATTATATTTCGCGATCATCATTTGCTAAATACTGAAAATTTCATTAAAATTGTTTAATTTCCTGATTTTTTTCGGTGGTTTTTAAGTAGGGGGGGGGGGGGGGTCAAAATGTTTATACAACCAACTCGTATCATAAGGTCACAAATGTGAAACAAAATGAATACAATGTTTAGACACCGTCACATTTGAAATATTCCAAAAGAACCAAAACTTTTTGAGATGTGCTTAGGAATGATAAACATTCCTCAGAAGTTGTCTGCCAATCTGCTAGATTCGAAAAAACATGTACAATTACAGAATGCCCAACTTAACTTCGACACCACCCGTCTTCCCTGCCCCCCCCCCCCCCAGGTAAACAGAATTTTTGTGGGGGAAAAAAAAAAAAAGTTCTGCTCGGTGTATGTTGGCGCGTTACTTACAGAAAAACGGTAAATTAAACTGCAGAAGCCCTAGGTGTCAGAAATTTCGTGAAAAATATTGAATAATTCCACCCAGTCTTTTCAAGCTTATAACTACTCGAAAAATGTAATTCAAACCCTAATTTTCTTTTCAATTAAAGGGGCAAGGACCAAGGTTTCATTAAAAAAAAATGTTTTAAATTTGAATATATTATTTATTGATCTTTTATATTCAATTTGTGATATATAAGACTTTGGTGAGTAAATTAATTATTTACTTTTTAATAGACATTTCAAAATGGGAGGCGTGAATGAATTCGACCTCCTGTCTTTCCAAGCTTATAACTATTCGAAAAATAATTCCAACTCTAATTTTTTTTTTTTTTTTCAATTAAAAGAGCAAGGACCAAGGTTTCATTAAAAAAAATAAATAAAAAAAGTGGTTAAAAAAAAAAAAAAAAAAAAAAAAAAAAAAAAAAAAAAAAAAATGGTTTTAAACTTCGGACTTCACAGGTAAATTTCTAAAAAACTTTTTGTTTTAAATTTGAATATTATTTATTGATATTTTATCTTCAATTTGTGATATAAAACTTTAGTGAGTAAATTTACTTTAATAGACATTTGAAAATGGGGGAAAAAAAAAAAAAAAAAAAAAAAGTTTGTCTATTACATTCGGCTTATTGGAAAGAGCATAAAATTTCACATTGACCCTGAAAATATCGTAAAAATTGAAAAATACTGAGCTCGTAAAATTCAATTAATTTCATTACTGTTTTCTATTTTTATAAAACGATTTTAATAGTTTATTTTGCAAGTATAATCCATAAGAAAACAACCTACTTTTAAAAGAGAAATTACGAGGTTTTTTTAATATTTTATTCCCAGTTTCGTGTTAGGTGTCAAAAATTCTGATACACCTACAGAGCACATTGATTAACCCCCCCCCCAAAAAAAAAATTCAAAAAACGAAAAATAAAAATGTTTTTGTAAATCGCTCGTAAATTTTTTTTAGATCAATTAAATAAAAAGCATCAAAAACTACGTAACACAGAAAAATGAACCACATTTTGTTTTTGAAAACTTTCTTATTTTTGTCTGATAAAAAATTCTTCCGCGATGTGACAAGTCACCTGTCCATTCGCGAACGCATCATGTAAGAATAGCATAAACGATGGCGGTGAGTTAGCACAAAATAGTGCAAGAGTTCAGGGGTTAATACCATTAAGCAGTAAATTTGCGACAGGTTTGAATATTAGATTCGTTGTCAGCGACCCCGAATACCTATATAAAAAAATTTTATTGATCGGTGTTTTGTTGTAGTTAAAGTAAGCATTTACCAAAAATTCTTAGTTCATCAAAAATTTAGGGTGGGGTGAATTTGCAATTACTATGGCCTCATAACTTAGAATAGTTAAGTAGCTTCCTTCTTTAAAAGGGTTAAATGGCAAAGAATGAAAGATGCAATTCGTAACGGCAGCATCATCATCTGAGAAAAACAGCGATCCCCCACGCCACCCTGGAGGTACATCCAAGTTACGGCTGCTACTTTCAATACAAACACGTTCAATTTCGGTAACGAACGTTCATCCTTTATGACACCATCTATTTCCTGGATAATCAAAAAATGTACACGGTAGCAAGCAAGGTTTTAGCATTCTCCACTCTATAAAAACGAATGCGTATTTGTATCTAAATTATTCATCCCACCGAATAGAAAAAAATTGCCTACGAAGCAACTAAGTGGGAAGTAAATAGCAAGACAGACTGCCCCTACCCGGCCAAATGAAGCCAATTAATTTCCACCTGGACAATAGACATTTTTAGATTTACTAGTTTCAAATTCACGTTATATTCAGTTTATTTTATTTTAAATATTTAAGTGCTTACGCATGGACAGAGCCAAGTATAAAATATATTTATGGTTAATGAATGGCAGTTTCTCGAACTAAGCTGTAGTTAAAACGCATGATTTTATATTAATTCAAATTTACAACAGGCGCACCCGCACCATTGTTTAACATTTTAATTCAATGATTATTTTCGGTGTTAGTGCACGTACTGATCCGCGTGATTTTTTTTCATTTAAAAAATTTGTATTCAAAACGGCCCTTTTCTGAATTTTCACATGAAGATCAATTTCTAAATTGCAAGTGAAAAGAATTGATTTCTGTACAATGATCGAAATTTTGAATGTTAGACATGAAATGTTTGTTTTGGGTTTATAAAATTAAAAAATGTCTTTCATGTTTTTTTCAGTATGAAAGAAAGTATGTGTAATTTATATATATATATATATATATATATATATATATAAAGAGACTAGTTGCTGCTGCTGCTGTAATATATGTGACATGAATACTTTTAGTGTCACGAGTTGTTACAGCCATTACTGCCACTCTCTCACATTAATAGCAAGGGGGAATAGTAGTAGTAATAAAAATGGCGCAGCTTTTTTTTTTTTTTAATCATTTAAATAAAACCATTAGTCAATCCCCCCCCCCCCAATATTTAAGTTAAAATAAAAATTCAAATATTGTTTTAAAAATAAAGGGAATCATGGAGAGAGAAAGAACGTCTCAAGTGAAACTAGATAAAAACCGGAATGTAGCGGTTAGTACAAGGATTGGTACCCTGGGTGAAAGGAATGACATTAAACAGAAAAATACTTCAACCCGTAAATTAAATAAAAAAAAAAAACTCTTCCTGGGAGATCCATGGAAACAATTTACAAAATGACTCATGAAAAATTATACGAAGCAATTTTGATAAAAGCAAAGTCATCACGAGTCGCTTTTTTTTTTTTTTTTTTTAAATGGAAGAAAGTTTTATGCAGATAAAATTGGAGAATTTTTTACGTTAAGTTATCATGGACACTTATTTTTACACAGGCGGGAAGAAAAATTATAGAAAATAGAAAACGATAATTAAAAATTAGTAATAGCTTTCACAGCGCTCCTTCACACAAATATATCTCTAAAATAGGGGATAAAGACAATTGAATAAATGGAAATTCAATTTTTTGAAGACATATACCCAAATCACTAGGAATTTGAAAATGAAATGGTTTATTATTATACCGAAGACTAGATTACAATTCAATTAAAATTAGTGATAAATCCGTAATTGGAGGTTAAAATTGTTAATCGAAATATTACTAAATATTAATTTAATTTCAAAATAAAATTAATAATAATGTAAGTTTTTTTAAAATAAAATCTAATTAAAACTACAATTGAAATGGACCTCATAGTTGTCTTTCAACAGGTTTTTAAATTACAAACAAATACGAAAAATTCATTAATGTTAACACTATGTATTCATTTAAGTTAACTTCAGTATAGACCAATTACAAAACACCCATGTTAAGAATGGCTTTCTAAATAACATTTCAGCACGGTAAGTGCGTAAATACAGTATAGAATAGTTACTAACACCCTATGTTAGTAGGAATGGCTTTCTAAATAAAATTTTAGCACGGTAACAAGTGCACAAGTACGATTTTTTTTCTAGAATATTGTATTTAAATGTTAATTTAAGATTTGAGTTAACATTAAAAAAAATTTATTGAATCAAATTTGGACACAAAAATAGATTCAAATGACAATTTTAATGAATTCTGGTTTTGTGGTTGTTTGATTTAAACTTATTAGGAAAAATAAAATTGTCATAAGCCCCCCCCCCCTTCATGAAGTTTATAAATACCTACAAGTGGAAATTGAACTTTTATTTACATTTAAATCATTTCCAAATTTATTCATTTATAGATTTGTTAGAATTTGTGTCAACTAAAATTATATATAAATGAGATTCAAAAATATTTAATTAGACACTGAAAACGTAGTTTTTAAAACATTTCTAAATTCAATTCCTAAACAGATTTACATTAAATCCACACACACACACACACACATATATGCCAATATAAATAATATATTTGTCTCCTTCATTGAGCAATCTCGTTTTAATTCATGGGTTTTATCTCCTGAATACCGTTAACGTGGAATATATATAGTTACAAGACTCATTATGTTCTGTAAAGTCTTTATTGGCAATTTTTAGAAATCTAATTTCCGCCTCAATCTCTCCTATTTAAGTAAAGTAGTTAAACCTAAAAGATGTAAGTAGTTCGCACACATTGTGATATATATAATATATATATATTTCTAATTTTCATGTAGAATTTTTGGTACGAAGCTACTTAAACTAGATTTGAATAGAAATTAAATATTCAAGACCCTCAAAATATTCGAATCATTTGATATTAAAAGTTTCAGCTGTATATATATATATATATATATATATATTATATATATACACACACTACGTACGATATATAAATGAACAGATATAAAGGCAACTTAGAAATTCTAAAATGTTAAGTACGTTAGAATAAAATGCAACATTTAGATATTTCTAGAATATTAACATCGAAATAAAAGTAATTCAACGTTTTACTATTTTTAATGGCTTACAAAAGGTTTATTCAAACTTAAAAATTAATAGCATTTTTTCTAAGTAGGCGGTCTTTTTTTTTTTTTTTTTTAAAACAAAAAAAAACACATGGTAGCTGTAATTTTTTTTTATAGAACAAGGCATGTCGAAGTGAGGAAGGGACTTGGTCAGAAATTTAAGTAAGAAAACATTTTTGGTTGAGAGCTAGATAGATAATTTAGTCAAGAGATTGAGGAAGAAGGGGAAAATTTTGAATTTTATGAGTCATGGTTGTTGGATTCAACATGGCGACGGCTGCGTTTGGTTAAGAAAAAAAAAAAAAAGTCTTTCGAGTTTTGAAACTACTTTTCACCAATTATTCTGGAAGATTCCATAATGGAAGTCTCTGAATAAAGTCGTTATAAATATTTAGAAAAAAAAGTGCATAATTGAACATTTTCCTTTAAAATGGGAGCCATTTTTTTTTCTTCTCATATTCGGCAATCAGATTCTGCCATTTTCTCCACCTTCAAACGCGACTTTAATATTAAAAAAAATAAAAAAACGTAGAGACACGAGAGAAGATTAAAAAAAAAAACAAAAAAAAAAAAGAAAGAACAAGAAACAATAAAGGAAGACGAATAAGAAAATAAAACCGTTTAAAAGGGTTATTTTCAGACATTTTCTGTGAAGCAATGAAGAAGGGGTGGGATCGGGTTAGACGGAAAAAACAACTGAAAACGACCAACGAGGCTGTATCCGTATACGCCATCAAAGAAATTAAATTGAAATATTTAAAATATGAAATACCGTCATATCTTTCGGCTTGTTCGGCCAATTTGGCCCTGTACACCATTTCATCTCGTTCAGGCATTGCTGATGATTGAGGAAACAACGACGATTGGGAGCGACGACGATTTTTTTAGAAATTTTTCCTACTCCGGGAATGGCTCGACTGGAACAGAAAAAAGTAGTTCCTCGCTCTGACAACGACGGCGGTTGACCTAGCACTGTATTCCTACGCGATTTGACACGGCCTCCTCTTTCTTTAACTCTTTGCCTATCTACCTCTTCTCTCTTCGGTTTTCGCTCTCTGCCTATGTCTACTCTCTCTTTCACTGTCTGCCTATCTATCTCTCCGCCTTTCTCTCTCTCTCTTTTCGAAACTCTCGTCGCAGTGCTAAAACTGAGAATTAAATAGAATCGCCTTCCAAAGTCTCGCCACTTCTCGTCGCAGTGTGAATCTAGGTCAGCTTGGCTTTTTTTTCTCTTTCCTTCTTTTTCCCACACAAAAGGAGTGGAAGGGAGGGGTGAGAGGGAGAAAAAAAGAAAAGAAAAAGACTTTATTTTACTTTATGTATCTATCGCTACCTACATTTTTAATTAATACCTATAATTTGTATATATTAGTAGACATTACTTATCTCCGTGTATCAATTCACACGTATTCTAAATAGACATGATTATAAACTTTTTTTTTTTAAATAGTGAAAAAATAATACGAAAGTTCAGAGTACAAAAAAGTTTTATTAGTCATGTGTGTGTGTGTGTGTGTGTATATTATATATATATATATATATATATATATATATATATATCAATTGACGTTTATTTAGCATTACATTTATTTTAAAAAATACAGAAAAATCTTTATGGTGTACGTACTGATCACGTATCGAAGATGGGTGTCATATTCAAAAATCACGCAAATTAGTCAAATATATATTTTTTTTAAACTAAAATCAAAACGAGTCGTTGTAGCGAAATTCGAAAATCGAAATTTTAGGGTTTAAGTGAAATCAATATTATACACTGAATTATGTCACATTAATGAACATATGCAAAAATTACGAAAAACGATAAGGTAGAAAATTATATTATTAATGAAAATATTTTTCAAAGATAATTAGTGAAAATTAGTGGAACAAGTATATTGAAAACATTGCCAGGGCCGCTGCGAAGAAGGTAGGCTCTCTCTACCGTGCTAGAAAGCTACTGACACCTGAAAGTATCCTGTACCTCTATAAGGCCACCATTCGCCCATGTATGGCGTATTGCTGTCACATTTGGGCTGGTGCATCTGCTGCTAGTCTCTCTCTCGCTCCTAGACAAGGTTCAAAAGAGAGTCGCCAATCTGATAGGCCCTGAACTGGCTTCAGCCTCTGTCCCAAGGACGAAACGTTGCATCCCTCTGCCTATTCTACAAGTATTTTAATGGTGAATTCTCTGACGAACTGCAGACACTTGTGCCCCCACGACGTAGACACCCTCGACAAACCCGACAGGCAGCTAAATCCCACCCCCACACAGTAGAGATCCCTAGATGTAGAAGATCTTTCTACTCCAGTAGTTTCTTCCCCAGAACCGCTAGACTCTGGAATTCCATTCCAGGTCCCTGTTCCCCAACTGTACTGACATGCAGAAGTTCAAGTGTAACGTGAACAGACATTTTGCTGCCCAAATCCCAACATAGTGCCCCAGTAGCTGCTGCCCCTGATAGTAGCCCCTACACCACAGTGGCAATGTGCCTTGTTTGGGGTGAAAATGTAATAAAAAAATTTTTTAAAAATTGAGTTTTTCGAAAAAAAAAGAAATCGGAGAGTCCTAATTGTGAAAAAAGGGAGGTAAAAATTTTCTGAAAACTGAAAATCTTAGGCCAATTTAGCAAAACTTAATTTACGTTAATTGAAAGCTGTTTTCATTGATAGTTATTTTTCCACCTAATAGTTTTCCGTAATTTTTGGATATTTGCATTATTGCGACATGACAATTCAGTAGATGTCAGTGTTTTCACCTGATATTCAATTTTTAATTTTTCGACTTTAACGAAAAAGAACCGTGCTTTCACCAGCCATGATGAAATAAATATGGGGAAGACTACTCAATTCGAAGCAGCTAGACCAAAATTAGCCTTATACTGAATGCAGTTTAATATTAAAAAAATCGCTAAAAATTGTAAGTTTTGATTTTCGTATAAGGAAAAAATACAACAGAACTATGATGAGCTAAGGTCAGTGCATTTATTAAAATAATTATGCTATAAAACTTATAAACCATTTGTACCGATGATTCTGGATTATGTATGTAGGTGGTCCATAGCATATGATGATAGGCTGTAAACGAGCAAGAAATAAAACTTCCAAATTGTGTATGTATCATACTATGAGGAAGATTATCTCTAAGGTTAATGTGACTTTTTGTTGTTTGTTTTTTTATGTATATTCTTAAAGTTGATACTGGTATATACTTATACACTGGTATAAGGATAATAAAAAAAAGCATATATGCAGAGAACCATGTATAAAAAATATCAGTATGGATTGAAACAATTGTATAATAAGTCCGTACTGCACCATCCACACCGGGTGTCTCTAATCTCGTGGAACTGCACGTGATATGACAGGTGCTCTTTCGATCGTACGTTGTCCTGTCACAAGTTGGCCTATTGATCATCTTCAGACATGTTCCCATGGTGGGGTGCTTTGCCTCTTGACCGAATCGTCTCCTATCCTGTGTAGTCTCCGGATTCATTAATCCCTCCGCTGGTCCTTGCAGCTTGCTGCAAAATGAAAAGTGCTCATCATAAAAAACAGAACTTCAGTTTATAACAATAATAACTATTTATTAAGTTCATTACTTCGCAATGGTTACTGTCTAAATTGAGGCGACTGACTCTAGCAGTGAACGATGTATGACCAAAACAAGTAAAGTCACAGATTTTCCATTAACACAGGCTAGTTAACATTATAACACCAGGCCCTGAGGCCCCCAGGTCGAAAGCGCTCAACCAGCCCAACCATTCAGTTTGTTGACTACGACTCTAATTCTTTTAGAATTCCTTTTTCTGAATCCAACCCTTTTTCTTCACCTCTCCCTTGGAGAGTAGTTAAAAACATCCTCTCTTTCTCTCCGAGCCTCTCCTTGTCTCAACCACTCAACACCTCTCTCTCTCTCTCTCTTTCCTGGGAGTGGGGGGTGGTTGCTCACACTGATATCTATTGGCAGTTTCCTGGGTTTCTTCACCCAGCCCTGTGTGCAGTCTTTATCAGCAAATGCCCCTTCTAATACAAGTATCTTCTCTGACATCTCGGAGATAATTCCAATTCTGTCCCCATTTTTTAGACAATATACCATCTGGGTTGCCTGTAACAGGCCCATAATGACAGCTTGGCAGTTGATTCTATTTTGCTAGCTAAGTCTTTGCATTTCTTTGCACTCCTCCACCCCATCCTGTCTGGTCCAACACCCCACTCACTGCAATATGCACCTCGCTGCATGCATTCAT
This sequence comes from Euprymna scolopes, assembly GCF_053919585.1. Taxonomy (NCBI): domain Eukaryota; kingdom Metazoa; phylum Mollusca; class Cephalopoda; order Sepiida; family Sepiolidae; genus Euprymna; species Euprymna scolopes. Next base: position 15,061,541 of record NC_136512.1, read on the forward strand.
GACATCATAGTGTCACAATTGTACACTTTTATAGTAAACTAGCAGATGTACCTAGTGTTGCGCGGTATTAAATGTAATGTTAAATTCCTTTAAAAAAAAATTAATTCAAAATAAAATGAAAAGAAAACTGAGATATGTACATGTGAGTATTATGCTTTCTCTAAACAGTTCACTTTTTGTAAATAAATGAAAAAAATACTTGAGCTGAGATCAAAACCAAAACTAAAAACAGTAAGGTAAAAAAGGTAAGGTAAAATATCCATGTTTGCAGTAGTATGAATGCATGTTGTTGAAGTTTATAAACTGTCCAAAAAATAAATTTCTGTGTGATTAGGCACAGATGAAAAAGCCCAGTCTGTGAGTTTAACCAAAGAGAAAGCAATTTAAAGAATAAGTAGAGAAAGATAGCATACAGTGGACTGAGTTGATTCAAGGGTGAGGGAGGGTATTGACCAAAAATCAAAGTTCAACGCTATGGGGTGAAGGATGATGATGATCTGGTTGTCATGACAACCTATCGTTGGAAAAATGGTAATTAGGGCAGTGGAGAGGGGCGAAGTGGAATAGGTCAGTAGATACGGTTTGGTGGAATTATGGACAGAGTTAACAAGGTTGAAGCCAAAGTATGCCCCCCCCCCGCTCCACCCCCCAAAAAAGATAAGCTTATTGTGAGAAAGAATTTATCTGGAAGATTGGAGAATTTTATTTAGTGGAGTTTAATGGTTGAGGAAAGAGTAAAGGAGATTTAGAGGAAGAAGAATGTGGCTGGCACTCGCAGACTCTGTCATAGTGCAACTGATAAAAATAAAATAAAAAATAAAAAGAATTATGCTCGAACTCCTGTACAAATGTATACATACCTATGCATAAGCACACTGAAATGCACACATGAATACAAGCATTGCAGCGCATATAGACATCAGAGCATAGATGCCCAGGTCTGCATACACACAGAAGAGAAATACATGTACACATACATAAGCATTCTAGCAGAGTCACCGGGGGCGAACAATGGGTAGAGAGAAAAGTATAGGGAATATATAAATTAATGGGGTAACATAAAGTGCTGAAGAAGTGGAAGGAAGAAATCTGTAATTAATGGGAATGAGATTTTAAGGGAATTATTTAAAGTTAAGTAATTTCAAATTGACCATATTTAAATTCAGTCTTATGTCTGCAAAAGGAGACTAGTTTACTTTTAGAATTTATTATATTATTGCTTTGGGGGAAGTAATTATTGTTATAGCTTCAGATGTGCAGAGGTGACAAGACTTAGAGCCTGGGGTGTAAGACTTTCTTTTTTTTTTTTTTTTTTTTCCGGATAGTCCATTTAATTGAAAGAGGAGTTTTATGGAGTTTTATTAGATTTAAGTTTTTTTAATTAAAGTAGTTAGAGAAGTTCCTTGCTTATTATTAGAGTTTGGGTTGTGGAAGGAAGAATTGTGGTTAGATATTCTGGTCATAATTAGAGTTGAGGTGGCACCGATGTAAGTATGTATTTTATGAGATGCTCAGGGTCTATTATTAGTTTGTTGATTTGTATTGGGGTTTGAGCTAGGGGGATGGTTTAAATTTTATTCATTGAGATGAGTGTGAGTCGGATTTATATGTGTAAGAGTGTTGCTTGGGGGGATTATCAGTGTTCTTAGTGTTAGGATCATTATAAGGAGGAGAATTATTATTATTATTATTATTATTATTATTATTATTATTATTATTATTACTACTACTATTAGTAATAAGGTCATTGGTCGACTGACTGTTTAGCTTGCTTATTGAATCAGTGATTCTATCAGATGGAAGATATGGAGGGAGAGAGAATGTTGACAGATTATTAAAGTCTGTCCTTGCCTGCCATTTAAGTGGTCGGGTTTCGATCCTGGTTTGAGGTAGTTGCCTGTCTAGCTGTACTGATGAGCTGTGATACAGCGAAATAGTATTGTATGTGGATAACTATGTATATATATATATATATATATATATATATATATATATATAATGTCAGAATTAATGTTGAAGGATGAATAACTGCCCGTCTCCCTGCATCAAGACAAATTTTAGTTAATAACACAAAAATAATACATTCTGGAATCAATTGAAATAAAAATTAAAAATACTTGAAGCTATCCTTATTAAAACTCATCAACCTTTGGTAAATAACTTTACACATTAAACCAGAAACAATATTTTAGCATATTGCAATTCATCCTGTGATGTTAATTGAATGGAATTTAAATGATAGATTTCAACCACATGTATAAGAAACTAATTTTGATAGTTTTATCCAGACTTCTTACTAATATGCTAGAGGCAAAAGAAGAAGAGATGGGACAATCCAAGCAAAGAAAGTAACATAGTGATAAAAAGTACATAATAATGATTTTCATTCAATCCCGGGCAACCTCATTCGGGTTTTGGTCCTAGCTTGAGGTAACTGATTGTCTAGCCACACTGATGAGCTGTGAAACAGCGAAACAGTACTGTATGTGGATGACTATAATGCTCCCTATCTTAGGTTGAGCATTTGGGAAGTGATGTACAAATTACCATTAGCGTATGAAGCAATGCTCTTTGTGTAAACAAATGGAGCTTAGGTATTGGACAATGTCAAAACATTGTTAATTCACTGCCCGCATAGCAGCAGCCATATAGCGCAATGGTTAGAAGCTCTGACTGCCGTTTAGGCAATCGGGTTTCAATCCTGGCTTAAGGTAGCTGCTTGTCTAGCCACACTGAAGAGCTGTGAAACAGCGAAATAGTACTGTATGTAGATATATATATATATATATATATATATATATATATATATATATATATATATACACTAGCATGGATACCTAGCATTGTCCGGGTAGACAGGAAATTCAGTTTGGGCAGAGCTGCTATACTAAGGATATTGAGCAATCCACAGAAAAGAACAAAAGAAGTTTTGGCAGCCTGTGTGCTGGAACCCCCAACCCCCTAAAATAATAAATGAATCAAAACAACTCTTTTTTCAATCAAAATAGCAGCGTGTGCCTGTGCGACCGTAAAAAAAAAAAAAAATTTAGCTGCAGTAGGCAGGCTCGAACTTGAAATGAGAAAGAGGAAAAGAAGGGGAAAAAGCAAACACACTAGCTGTCACAGCCATGACGACTTATGACGTCATGACCCTTCAAAATAACGCCTTTTAAGCATATATTCAGTTTGCTATGCATACGTGACTTGCAAACATCTCGACACAAAAATTATCCTTTTTTCTAATTTTTCAGATATTATGCGTCTGAGGGATCAGTCTTTCAGATGGTATCGATTTCAACCTGGTCTGATGCTGCTGACAAAAGTTTTTGTGAGACATACAAACATACATACATTCACACACACACACACACACACACACACACACACACACACACACACACATATTAACAGACAGGTGATATATATATATATATATATATATATATTAGTGATGGGACGATTCCAATATATTTCCTGATTTTGATACAATTACTGATTCCATACTAAATTCCCGATTCTGATACAATTACGGATTCCGATTCTGATTCTTTATAAATCTCTAAATATTTAACTAAAAATGTGTTATTTTGTCCCGATTACTATAAAAACACATCGTAAATGTGCCTATGTTTTCTCAAACGTAAAAACACACTTGTGAGAAGGTGATCTAGAGAGAGAGAGAGAGAGAGAGAGAGAGAGAGAGAGAGAGAGTGTCTTCCGTTTTCCTGCTTTCCGGCGGACTACAATATGGTTGTCTTCAAGTCTAACGTAAATAAGTTCTTGATGAGCCGTTCCATATAAGTTATCAAATTTAACAAATTTTCATTACTAATGATTATTATATTGTCCAATTTCTACTGTACACTCTTTAACCCTTATCCTTGAGTGGCCCCTTGGCCTTGATAATGTGTTGATACCTATGAAAAAAAAAAAAAAGAAAAAGTCCAATGTGAACAAGTTCTAATTGAATCGTCCCCCTAAGTAATCCAAGTTACAAAATTCCCACTGTTTACTATGCTAAAATCACAATGACTAATGTATACCTATTAACCCTTATCCTTGAGTGGCCTCTGGGCCTTGATAAGTGGTGACACCCATGTAAAAAAAAAAAAAAAAAAAACTTCAGACCTGCATTTATAATTATGTAACTTAATATTACTTCCTTTTCTTCCTTCCAACTGTAGTAATGTGACACAATGCCAGAAAAGTGAGGAAAGTCAACACCCTCAAGGAGAAGACTCTGTCCTTGCAAAAATTGCCTGGGCAGCCCTGTCAGCACTCCCTGGTAGGGGTGCCTCAGGAATAAACAATAAACTTACTCCCTCCCTCCCTCCCTGAAAGCCAGGAGGCAAAGTTCTGGGAGGGTGAACCTTCTAGGACTGCACAGAACCTCAGCCTTAAATCTCAGTCAACATGAAAAATGTCATTTAAAAAAATGGCCCATAACTTTTTGGCTTTGGAGCCGAAGTAAAATCCACGAACCATGTTTTCATAAGGAAGTATTTACTTGAAAATGAATGACGTCATAAAGCATGGATAGTTTATTTTGGCAAATACCATTCATTCTTTGTGACGTCATAGTACTTTTGGCAACTGCCATACATAATTTATGAAACAAAACTTAAACACAATCAAGCAACACACAACACAGAGTTTAATGAGTAAGTTTATATTAAAAGAACAGAAATTAAATTTAGACACTGGTTAACTCGCTTACACCATAAAAATATTACCTATAATAATAAATATAAATAATCTTCTATATATATAAAAGCGAAAATCTATGTATGTTTGTTTGTGTGTATGTATGTGTGTATGTTTGTGTGTCTGCTAAAAACTTTCGACACACGCGACGAAAATTCACAAACTCAGTATCATATCGAAGCCCCATCCTTCGTTAGAAAAATATCAAAAAATTGGCCAAAAACGTTAACTTATTCACCTCGAAATCGACAATTTTCCACAGGGGGGGGGTCAGCAAAAACGGGTTTCTTGTAACGATGCCCGATTCTACGCATGCGTCAGATGACGTCATGACGTCGTGACCTGATTTACTTTAAATAGTTGAAAAATCAAGTAAATTTCATCTATGTCGCTTTAGTGCAGTTGGTTAACACGTTTGTTCATTATCTAAATGCTTTGGGTTCGAATCGTGGTGTGAGATGTTTTTTTTTTTTCGATTTTTTAAATTTAAATATTGAACCCTGTATTATTTAACCCATTTTTCACGTAACGTTCGTTTTCCTGGTTTTTTTTTTTTTTTTTTACTTCGCTTATTCTTAGCGACACCCGGGTATCCACCGATTTTTTTAATTTTAATATCGAAACAGGCTCATTTAAGCCATTTTTCACGTGTTCGTTTTTCTGTTTTCAACGTTCGTTTGCCTTACGTTAGATTTTTTTGTGTTTTTGATTACCCCCCCCCCCCCCCCGCTTAATTAAAACGTTGTTTGCTTTTCTTACTTCGCTTATAACAATGCTTACATCGTCGTCGTAACGCTCAACGACTTTCAAACATCTTTCACTAACTCATTCTGGCTGGCCGATTTTATTTTCAAACTTCGCCTCAGGGCTTCGGGTTCAATCCTACCCCCCCCCCCCGGTTTCTTTTTTATTTAACACCACACACACCTACAAACACCCGGGCAACGCCGGGTACCCCTGCTAGTTATATATAAAAGGCAAAAACGGCACTCTCATTTTTGTATGTCCAGCAAAGGCTTTTGGAAAGGAGGGGGGGTCTCCGGGGGGGAGGCTGTTACTATTTCTTAGAACTGTTTATATACCCCCTAGATTATAATATCTACGATTTGCGAAGTCTAGATTTATTTCGATCGACTTTTATTAAATTCGCGCTATTCCGTTCTGTCCTGTGTTTGTTTGGCTTTTTGTATAAATAAAGTGAAACTGATGGAGTGAAGACTATTCTTCGGCTTCCCCACTGGAACCTCCAGAAAGCAAAACAGCTTTGATCAATATGGTGAAAACCATCATATCAGACAATTGCTATTCATTTGGACGCTCCCATTTTTTATGGAGAGCTGGTTTTTCCCCAGCAACTTGGGGAAACAAAACCAAACCAAAAAAACTCCTGTGAAGCCAAAGTTAAGTGCGTTATTTCATTTCACTATGGCGTGATGTTTGACCTCATTAAATTCACACACTTGTCACTTAACTTTTTAATCGTTTAATTTCAACCATTCTCACATTTGTGCCTTCTTGGCGTTGTGGTAATTTGTCAGGCTCCTTTTTTTTTTGCTTTTGCCTTAAGGATTCGGGATCGAGCCTACCAAAACCGTATTTTTTCTTTTTTTTTTCTTTTACACCTACAAACACCCGGGCAACACCGGGCACCCCGCTAGTCTATATATATAAAAGGCAAAATGGGCACGTGCGTTTGTGTATGTCCACGGAAGGCTTTTTGGCTGGGAGTTCTTGCGTCGGTTAGATTCTGGGAGAAGTTTTCACATACTTCCTAGATTGTAATATCTCAGATTTGCAAACGGACATCGTTTCTATCTTTTTTTTTGATCAAGTTTTAAAAATTTCCCACCGTGCGGTCATCTCTGCTGTTTGTTTGCCCTTTTCATATAAACTAGCAGGGGGTGTTGCCCGAGTGTTTGTAGGTGTGTGTGTGGTCGTTAATGAAAACCTAAGAATAAGCGAAGTAAAAAAAGAAAACATAAAAACGAATGTTAAAACTTAAGCGGGGGGGTACCCGGGCGGTGGGGGGGGGTAATCAAAACATAAAAAAAAACACAAAAAAACTAATGTAAGGCAAACGAACGATGTTAAATGTAAAAATCGAAAAAACAAAAAACAGAAAAACGAACGTTAAAACTAAAACCCCCCCCAAAAAAACATGTGAGAGAATCGGAGAGAACTTTACACTTTAAAAGCCATCACCCCAAAAGCTGCATAAAATCCATACCCTAGATCCTAATATGTAGAATCTGCACCATAGTCATAGACAAAAACCTCTGAACAATGTGACTCAAGGAACTACAAATGAATCTAAGAGAAAGAAAATACCCATCGCAAATTATGATAAGGCACACACATGCAGTCACAGGCACACACACCAACATCCAAGATAATATTGATTCCCCAAACTACCAAATGACTAGAAACAAAATACACTATTCTGCCCACATTCAATGAAAGAATATCTCTTTAGACATATTACTTGGATTAATCGAACTACTGTTCTCATCTTGAGTGTGATTTTCACAACGTTTCAGTCAATATAACTTTTGATTTTCTTCAGGTTTATCTTGTCGAACTTGGGAATGTTTCTGTCAAACTCAGGAATTTGAATGGAATTTCGAGTGAAATCTTTTATTTTCTTCATGGGGGTAGCATGCTCTTGTTCTGTCAGTAATTCGGAATTGTATTTTTCGGTCGCCCACTCTGAGGATTGAACTTCAACCTTCAGGAGAATATCACTTTTTACAATTGATTTTCCCAAGTACTCTAACCACTGCACCACGGGTCCTTGCAGACAATTCTAGTATGAAATTTAGGAGCCTTTTTTTAAATTTTTTTTATTACATTTTTACCCCAAACAAGGCACATTGCCACTTTGGTGTAGGGAGCTATTATCAAGGGCAGCAACTATTGGGGACTATGTTGGGATTTGGGCAGCAAGATGGCGGTTCACATTACACTTGAACTTCTGCATGTCAGTACAGTTGGGGAAGCAGTGGCCTGGAATAGAATTCCAGAGTTTAGCAGTTCTGGGGGAAGAAACTACTGGAGTAGAAAGATCTTTTACATCTAGGGATCTCTACAGTGTGAGGGTGGGATTTAGTTGCCTGTCGGGTTTGTCGAGGGTGTCTATGTCGTGGGGGCACAAGTGTCTGCAGTTCGCCAGAGCATTCACCATTAAAATACTTTTAGAACAGGCAGAGGGATGCAAGGTTTCGTCGATGGGACAGAGGCTGAAGCTTAGATGCCAGTTCAGGGCCTATCAGATTGGCGACTCTCTTTTGAACCTTGTCTAGGAGTGAGAGACTAGTAGCAGATGCGCCAGCCCAAATGTGACAGCAATACTCCATACATGGGCGAATTCAGACTTAAACCTATTTTTTATTTCTTGTTGTAAATATCACTATTTATTACTAATTATTACTATATATTAACGTATATCTATTTTTCTCTATATATATATATTAATTACTTATTACTTGCTTCTATTATCTATTGTTTATAATTACTGATTCCTATATCATGTTAAAGTCTATACTATGTTTCTAACGATGGCGGACTGAACAGAGCTGAAAGAGAGAAACAGACCAAATACCAAGGTCTCATGTATGATATGAAAAGAAACTGGAATCTTAAAGAGATATCAATCATACCAGTTATTATAGGTGCCACAGGGCTTATGAAGAAGAACCTGAAGTCCTACCTAACTAATATTCCTGGTGAACCAAGTGCAAAAGAGATCCAGACAATTGCACTTAAGGGAACAGCGAGGATACTAAAAAGAGCTCTCGGTTGGTTTCAATAAAAAGTAGGGCAATGTTGGCAGCTGGTTTGGCTGCCCCATACCCAGCATTACAATCTTAAAAGGAAGAAAAATTAAAAAAAAAAAAAAAGGTCTACTTAGTAGTTGGTTATTCTCCAGCATATGTATTGCTTCTTTCGGTTGTCTTACTATCCACTGTTACCGTTTTCTATAATTTTTACTTCGTTCCATAATGGTAGATGCTTTCCGTTTTCCTTCCAGATATGGTCAGCTAGACCTGACTTTTCAGTCTCTCCATGTACTATGGATTTTCGATGTTCTCCTAACTGTACTTTCAGTAGACAACATGTTTCATCTTTGTATAGTTTTCCACATTTACATGGGATTTTTTTTTTTTTTTTTTTACATAGGCATCACCACATTATCAAGGCCAAGAGGCCACTCAAGGATAAGGGTTAAAGAGTGTACAGTAGAAATTGGACAATATAGTAATCATTAGTAATGAAAATTTGGTAAATTTGATAACTTATATGGAACGGCTCATCAAGAACTTATTTACGTTAGACTTGAAGACAACCATATTGTAGTCTGCCGGAAAGCAGGAAAACGGAAGACAATTCCACAGGCGTGCAGTTCTAAGAAAGAAGCTTTGTTCATGGAATCTATGCACACAAACACACACACAAACACACACAGATGTGAAAAGAAGAAATCACAAATTTTAACTCATGCACACACATACACATACACAACACCCAACCCTCGCCCTTACACACACGCACGCACTGACACATACACATACATCAAAAAAGAAAAAATCGCATAAAAATATTCACCAAATAGATTTAACACTACCCTACCAACCAAATTGACTTAACCGATTGAACTCTTAACCTGGCCCACTGGAGACATCAAGTCTCCTGTTGGCATTTCTTACTAAAACTTAATTTTTACTTCTTTATATATATATATATATATATATATATATATATATATATATATATATATATATTATGACAGCCCCTTTAAGAAATTCGTTTCTTATCGTTGAGCACTTTCAGTTGAATTAAAAGTCGGTCAATTTAGCTCTTATGCGTAGATCATCGTATAACGGTTTGATCACTGTCTGTCTGACGTAATGAACATTTAAATTAAAATGTTTAAAATTCAACGCTATTTCACACGGTTAATAGTAGCCGAATGGATACGGCCTCCGCTAATCGAGCCAGAGATGTCTCGTGTCGCGGGGTTCGAATCGTTCGACTGGTAGTAATCGTGACACCCTGCACTGAAGAATCCCGAAAGGATGAAACACTCGTGTCTGTAGGTATTTAATTATTATAGTAAAAAAATAATAATTATGACAGCCCCTTTAAGAAATTCGTTTCTTATCGTTGAGCACTTTCAGTTGAATTAAAAGTCGGTCAATTTAGCTCTTATGCGTAGATCATCGTATAACGATTTGATCACTGTCTGTCTGACGTAATGAACATTTAAATTAAAATGTTTAAAATTCAACGCTATTTCACACGGTTAATAGTAGCCGAATGGATACGGCCTCCACTAATCGAGCCAGAGATGTCTCGTGTCGCGGGGTTCGAATCGTTCGACTGGTAGTAATCGTGACACCCTGCACTGAAGAATCCCGAAAGGATGAAACACTAGTGTCTGTAGGTATTTAATTATTATAGTAAAAAAATAATAATTATATATATATATATATATATATATATATATATATATATATATATATAATATAATATAATAACGTTGCATCCATATCTGTCTCTTTGTTTGTTCACAATTTTATTAATGTATACAAACGGCCGAATGGTTCAGAAATTAATTTTCATATTGAAAACGGATTTAAACAAGGCTTTTATTACAGCATGATTTCTATATATAGTATTTATGCAAAGGAAATCTACATTCAAGGCGTAACTTCATTTGCATATTACATTACAGAAAATCAATTTATTTAAAGAGGTAAACAAAAGATTTATGAATGCATTTAAAACTTAATTCTGCAGAATGTGACACACAGCTGTTCACAGAGAGGCACATTTAAAGAGGAACACAGAGATGAGTGTGTGTGTGTGTGTGTGTGTGTGTGTGTGTGTGTGTGTGTGTGTGTTATAATATAATCGACAAAAATAAAAAGATGCTGCCTTTATTCCAAAACTCTGCTGATCAACATATCAAGGTCAATCATTGAATGTTGTTAAACTGGACTTTGACTAAAGCTAATATCATCAACAATATGATATTTAATATATCAAATATATTTCAGTCACGTGATTTATTTACAGCAAAACGGATTCTGCTATCATTTCAAAATACTTATTTTTAATTCAATCATCTCTATATATAAAGTAGTAGCGTTTTTTTTTTTTTTTTTTGTGTGTGTGTGTGTGTGTGTGTGTGTGTGTGTGTGTGTGTGTGTGTGTGTGTGTGTGTGTGCAACTCTCCTACAGCCCACAGTACTAGACCGATCATGACCAAATCTGGCATGGTGATGGTCCTTCACCTAGAGATGGTGCAGACCATTTTTCATGGTTATGGTCAAAGGTCAAGATCATAACCTATGTATATATATTTCTCTACAGCCCACACTACTGGACTGATCTTAACTAAACCTGGCATGATGATGGTCCCTCACCTAGGGAAGGTGTATACCGTTTTCTAGGTTAAGGTCAAAGGTGAAGGTCATAGCCTATGTATACTTACTCTCATACAGCCCACACCACTGGGCATAATGATGGTCTCCAACCTAAGTCCACACTTGTTCAAAATTATGTTTGTTGTTCCTTTGTTATTTATTTTTTCTAAAATCCGATTGCTGCATCGGAAAGGCCAGTTAAAAATACATAATATACTTTGTTATTTTCTTTAATTTAATCCCTTTTTTAGAATTTATTAGACAAAATTTAACTTTTATTTTACCGTGCCAATAAATATGATCATCACTGTATATATATATATATATATATATATATATATATATATATATATATATATATATATATGTAAGCTCTGCTCTCTATAGCGTATTGAGCTGTTTTATTAGGTTGGGATTAAATTATCTATATATAAATACTGTTATTTATATTAGTTTGAAGTTTACCATTGCGTATATCAGGTAAACATTACATCCCTTTGATTTCATTAATATATATATATATATATATATATATATATATATATATATATATATATATATGTATATATATATATATATCAAATGGGATTAAAGAATGTGGACAGTTCTTTATATAAAGACTGATCAAGATGTAAGAAGCTCGACATATGGGGTGGAAAGAAATGATAGACAAAATAAATATACTTATATATGAATTTATTTGTCTGTTCAATAAAGAGAAACATCAATGAGAAGAGGGGTTAAAGATACTCTTTATACCTAGGCATTTTGAAGCTTAATGCTTCTCATCAGAAGGGAAGGGAGTTAGATTACAGATACAGAGAAGTGCAACATCTAGCTTAGGATACATTAGGAAGGAATATTCATGGTTCAGTTGGTAGATCATTGGATGCCAGTTGTCATGGTTGATAATGATTAGTTTCAATCTTCGCTATATCTAGCCACACTGATGAACCATAGACGACAATATAGCTATCTGTCCGGCCATAAAATACGCTTAAATATGATATTTTAAATTGTCCAGATTTCGTATATATTATTATAGAGTTGTGATTTCAAAAGTAAAAAAATAGTATTTAGGTGCCATCAGCTAGAGTTGAAACCGAAAGCAAAACTGTAGCATTCAAAGCTGGTGACGTTACCACTGTACCAACGTGATACGCATATGAACTGATTAAAAATAAACTAAGATGAATGTATAAAATGTATAACGATTTTTTTTTCAATTCACACCCCCTTTTTCACTCCTTAAAAACTATTTTAACCGGCTAAAGACCCATAAAAGAACGGTCCATAAAAAATCTAATCATTTGAGGCCCCTAGCGCCGCTCTGTGACTTTTAGTTTCGGAAAAGATAGTTTGAAAATATGGATACAGACAGAGACAGACAGACATAGTGTCTTTTATATATTGGACTAGGGGGCGGGGGCTTTCCCTCCCGGTCACAAAATACGCTTAAATATGATATTTTAATTTGTCCGGATTACATGTATATTACTATAGAGTCGTGATTTCAAAAGTAAAAAAAAAAAGTATTAGGGTGCAATCAGCTAAAATTGAAACCTGTAGCATTCAAAGCTGGTGACGTTACCACTGTATCAATGTGACACGCATATGAACTGATTAAAAATAAAAAGTTAAAAATAAACTAAGATGAATATACAAAATGTATAACAGTTTTTTTCAATTTTGACCCATTTTTAACCCCTTAAAAACTATTTTAACCGGCTAAAAACCCATAAAAGATCGGTCCATAAAAATCCAATCATTCGAGCACCTTAGCGCTGCCCTACGACTTTTACTTTTGGAAGAGATAGAGTTTGAAAATATAGAGACAGACAGACAGACAGACATTGTGCCTTTTATATATTAGATTAATTAATATTTACTTGCTGAGAGTCCTCACATGAGTTATTGTCAATGATTGCTCTGGAGCAAGCAAGTGGTGTTCCCTGGAGTCTGAGTAACAAGTCTTCGCAGACTTTTAGCACTCTCCACCTTTTGCGATAATCACTGCAAATCAATTTACATCAACACAACTACCGTTTTTTTTTTTTTTTTTTTTTACAAAGGCATCACCACATTATCAAGGCCCAGAGGCCACTCAAGGATAAGGGTTAAAGAGTGTACAGTAGAAATTGGTCAATATAGTAATCATTAGTAATGAAAATTTGGTAAATTTAATAACTTATATGGAACGGCTCATCAAGAACTTATTTACTTTAGACTTGAACACAACCATATTGTAGTCAGCCGGAAAGCAGGAAAACGGAAGACAATTCCACAGGCGTGCAGTTCTAAGAAAGAAGCTTTGTTCATGGAATCTACGTTTAGGTTTAGGCACAGATAAAGAGTGGGGGAAATTATTGATAGTGTTTACAGCTAGACGAGTGTTTCTTGTGAAAGTTTGGCGAGGGGGGACCATAGATTGAAGCTCAGTTGAACACTTTCCATGAAAATAACGATACATCAGAGACAAACTCGCAACATCTCTTCTGTGAGATAGAGGTTGCAAGGAGGAGAAAAGGACATCTCCTACGAGGCTACGAAGTCTATTTTGAACTCTATCAAGGCAGGACAAGTCCTTTCTAGCAGCTCCTGCCCAGATGTGGCAACAGTATTCCATCCTTGGACGTACCTGGCTCTTATATAGGTAGAGAATAGCATCAGCAGTGAGATATCTACTGGATCGATAGAAGGATCCGACCATTTTTCCAGCGGCCTTGGCAACAGATTTGATATACGTGTTCCATTTAAGATCAGGAGTAATGGTCAAGCCCAGAAGCTTGTCAAAACTTGAGGCCTCCTGAAGACGAGAGCCATTCATTTCAATTGATGACAAATGTGAATTAGAATGTTGATGATGTAAAGAGAGAAGCTTGGTTTTAGATGCATTAAAAGTAACCGTTGACCTTGTCTTGAATTTCAGTGGTAATAAACTTTAAGATTCCAGTATTCTCTACATTTTTCCATTAGAGGTCTGGATGGTGCTCTCTCTCATCAGTTCTTCCATTAACTCCTGTTCCTTCTCAACCATTTTGTGTGCTGGCAGCTGCAACGGATTGTATTACATATGAGTGTGTGTGTGTGTTTATTTTAGGAGGGTTGAGGTATAAAAGTTTAATGGAATTTCTGACAGTTTAAAAATTTTTTAGCTTTAATGTGGTTAGATCTAATCATGTTGTTTTGTACAGCTGTCAGTAGAGATTCCGTTTCTCTGTTCATGTGTCCTTTTCTTAGCCATATCCAAGTGTTTTTCTGATTCTTTTTTTAAGAAAAAATTACAATTTTTATTTGTACTCACTTGAAGTTCTCACACATGCTATCATCAGAGATTAATCACTGGCAACAATCGATGGTGTTCCCTGAAAGTTTGGGTGACAACAAGTCCCCTCAGATTTTTAGTACTCGCCACCTCTTTCGATGATCTTTGCAAATGTCTTTACATTATTGCAACAGCCGCTTGCCATTGACTTCTTGCTGGCAACGACCATTGGTTTTAACTGGAATTTGGATGGCAAAAAAGCTTCCCCAAAGTCACAATCTTCTTTGCACTCATCCAGTGGGGTCTGGCTAGTGTTTTCCATCCTCTTTTACACTTCGCAACTATTTGGTGTAATAACATCTGTAAGGACCCATGGCACAGTGGTTAGAGTACTTGGTAAAATCAATTGTAAAAGTGATATTCTCCTGAAGATTGAAGGTTGAATTCTCTGTGTAGGCGACCAAAAAATACAATTGCAAATTACTGAGGACCTCTATCCAGACATGGCTGATGGAACAAGAGCATGCTACCCCCGGGAAGTAAATAAAGGGTTCCTTTCGAAATTCCTGTCCAAATTCCCGAGTTCAACAGAAACATTCCTGAGTTCGACAAGATACACCTGAAGAAGGTCAGAAGTTTCATCAACCGAAACGTTGTGAAAAATCACACTCAAGATAAGAACAGTAATCCGATGAATCGACATAATATGAATATTTGGTGTAGTGTCAGTTTATGCCTACCATATTTTGGATGTGAGGCGTGGTTAACTTAGAATTTGCGGTTTTAGTTGTCTTGGTTCCGCGTAGTATTTGTTACTTTATCGTTTTGTTTGACTTCTGTTCAGCAGAAACTAGTTTACTGCATTCACTTATTATTCATTTCTTTGTCCACATAGTCTACATTTACTGTTTTCCTGTGTTTTATCTATTTTAGCTTTAATGTGGTTAGTTCTAATCGTGTTGTTTTGTGCAGTTGTCAGTAGAGATTCTGTTTCTCTGTTTGTGTGTCCTTTTCTTAGCCATATCCAAATGTTTTCATGATTATTTTCTCTTGTCATTCTTAGTCCATGTAGTTCTTTCTCGTCTCACTTTTCTTTTCTTGTCGTTTCATTTTTGGTTTAACCATTTCCTGTATTGTTCATCTTGATGGTGTCTCTCGCTGCGGTGATCAATCTTTCCGAGTTATTTCCTTTTCCAAGTCTCTTCTTGTATCTTCCCTCATCGTTCCTTTTCACATAGAGTTGATCATTATCATCTTTTGGGTGTAATGCATTGTGCATGGTCATTAGTTTCCTAGTTTTCTGATAAAGATGTTCTTTGGCCCAGACAATGAATGGTTCAGAGTATCTTATTAGTAAGACTTACCAGGTGTTTATTTCTTTAATTAGATTTCTGCTGTATAGTTTTGTTTCTAAGATTTTTCAATCTTCCCTGTGATTCCAATTTCTTTTTTGCCCCCATTTTTTTTTTTAATTACTTTTAGTCCTCCTACAATTACCGGGTATTACTTCTTCCTTTATATTTCATGTTCCTTTCAGTTCTCTGGCAAGTTCCAAATATTTCTTGCGTTTTTTTGCCTTCTTGATTTTCATCTTGTGACCTGCTGGAGTGGCAAAATCTATGATTTTGCAAATTTTTTTCTTTCTTGTTGATCATTATTATGTTGGGTCTCCTTGCTTGGATGAATTTGTCTGTGTTTGTACCTTCATGTTCCAGATGATTTTCTGGTTTGCATTTTCTGGTATTGTCGGTTTGTGCTTGCACAATTTATTTCTCTGTGTGTCCAAGGTGCAAGCATTTGCATAGTTCCCAGTGGACTGCATTCTTCTTCTTCTTCTTCTTCTTCTTCTTCTTCTTCTTCTTATTATTATTATTATTATTATTATTATGTTCATTAACTTCAGTGCTGTGATGTTTTACACTGTTTTTTTTCTCTCAAGAGCAAGCTTTTACACCAAAGCTAGTGAGCATAAATAATCAGAGTCAATTAGATGGAAAGCACCTGGCATAGGATGTTTGTTGTGCCAAGCAGAGCTGACTTCTGGAGTACGGTGATGTTGTACTTTATTCCCAAGGAGTTCAACTGTTTCTCAAGATCATCAAGAATTGAGCTAAGTACACCTATGATGATCGGCACATGGAAGTTTTCTTATTCCACAGCCTAGCAATCTCCACCTTCAGTTTCTTATATTTCCGTAGTTTCTCATTCTTCTTGCCTGCTAAGTTTATGTCGTTTGGGTAAGCCACATAAATGGTTTGACATTCATTGGTCTTCTTGTTCACAACTACAACATCCGGTTTCCTGTGAGTTATCTCTCGGTCACACCGAACCATGAAATCGCTGAGAATTATTATCATTATCATTATTATCATTATTATTATTATTATTATTATTATTAATATTATCGTTATTGTTTTTATTGTTTTTATTATTATTATTATTATTATTATTATTATTATTATTATTATTATTATTATTATTTACTTACTAGACGTTGTCACACAAGCCATCATCAAAAATTTCTTTGATAACAACTTATGATGTTCTCTGGAGTCTAGATGACAACAAGTCTCTCCAGATTTCCAGTACTCTCCACCTCTTTTGATAATCTTTGCAAATTAATTTGCGTTATTGCAATAGCCGTTTACCATTGATTTCTTGTTGGTAGCGACTATTGGCCGTCACTGGAATTTGGGTGGTAATAAGCCTTCCCAAGGTCCCGGTCCTCTTTGCACCCATCCAGTGGAGGTTTGGTTAGTACTTTCTCTCCTCGGTTTTTCTATCCTCCTTGATCCTCCTCACTTATTTGATATGGCGTCAGTTTATGATGACACTACATAAAAAAAAAAAAAAAAATAGGGTAGGGAAGCCGAAGGCGAGTGAGCAGGTTGATTAACTTACAATTATACAGTTTTAGTTTTCATGATTCCATTTAGTGTTTCTTTGTGTTTTATACGTCCGGTTCATGTGTGTTGACAGTTTTGACAAGTCTAACCCCCCCTCTCTCCATCATATTGCTAAACAAATCGACGTGCGAATATTATTATTACCATTATTATTATTGTTAATAATATTATCGTTATTGTTATTATTATAATCATTATTATTATTGTTAATAATATTATCATTTTATTATCATAATAATATTATTATTATTATAATAATTATCATTATTGCTTTTTATTATTATTATTATTGTTTTTTATTATTATTATTGTTAATAATATTATCATTATTGTTATTATTATAATAATTATAATATTATACTAATTATTATTATAATAATTATTATTATTATGATAATTATTATTATTATAATAATTATTATTATTGTTTTTATTATTATTGTTTTTTATTATTACTATTGTTAATAATATTATCATTATTGTTATTATTATAATCTTTATTATTATTGTTTTTATTATTATTATTGTTAATAATATTACCGTTATTGTTATTATTATAATCACTATTATAATCATTATTATTATTGTTTTTATTATTATTATTATTGCTAATAATATCGTTATTGTTATTATTATAATTATTATTACTGTTTTTATTATTATTATTATTATTATTATTATTATTATTGTTATTATTGTTATTATTAATATCGTTATTGTTATTATTATCATTATTATTATTATTGTTGTTTGTATTATTATTATTATTATTGTTAATAATATTATTGTTATTGTTATTATTATAATCATTATTACTATTGTTTTTATTATTATTGTTAATAATATTATCGTTATTGTTATTATTATCATTATTATTATTGTTTTTATTATTATTGTTATTATTATTATCGTTATTGTTATTATTATTATCATTATTATTAGTTTTTACTATTATTATTGTTAATAATAGTTTTGTTATTGTTATTATTATTATTATTATTATTATTATTATTATTATTATTATTATTATTATTCTCATCTATATCATATTCTCTTTGAAAAATGCCAAATATAATTTTTGAACGCCAATCTGTTTAAAAAAAGGCCAAATTTGCCAAATTTCGTTTTAAAAGTGCCAATCTGTCAACCCTGACAAGAATATGAGAGTGACCTCCCTTTGATGTAGCCTCGTTTTCGAATATCATTATAATAATAATACATGATCATTGTTGTAATGGTGTTAGAAAGGACTTATAGTAATTTCGACATGCAGCAGTTCTCCATCGAAGAAAAATGTCAGCGAAGCATTGTGTAAAAAAAAGTGAACATTCAAAAGAAACAGGGGAAAAACAATGTCTGCTAAGAGATGCTGGACTAGGTGTATCAGAATTTTTGTAGGAATTTTTTACACCCCTAACACGAAACTGCAAATAAAATATAAAATCTCGTAATTTCTCTGTTAAAAGTGGGTTGTTTATTTTCTTTATGGATTATACTTCCAAAATAAACTATTAAAGTTGTTTTAAAAGTAATAGAAATATATATTTAAAAAAAAAAACAGTAATGAATTTTCCGAACTCAATATTTTTCAATTTTTAAACTTTAAAAATCTACCAAAATTTTTCTATTGATTCTATTTTTACGATATTTTCAGGGTCAATGTGAAATTTTATGTTCTTTCCAATAAACCGAATATAATATTTTAGACAAACGTTTTTTTTTAATTCACGCCCCCTCCCCATTTTAAAGTGTCTATTAAAAAGTAAATAATTAATTTACTCATCGAAAAGTAAATAATTAATTTACTCACAAATTGAAGAGAAAAGGTCCATAAATAATATATTCAAATTTAAAACAAAAAAACGTAGTGTTTTTTAGAATTTTACCTGTAAAGTTTGAAGTTTAAAACCTTTTTTTTTAAACCAATTTGTTTTTTCTTTTTTTTTTTAATGGAACCTTGGTCCTTGCTCCTTTAATTGAAAAAAAATTAGGGCTTGAATTACATTTTTCGAGGAGTTATAAGCTTGGAAAGACAGGGGGTCGAATCATTCACGCCTCCCATTTTGAAATGTCTATTAAAAAGTAAATAATTAAATTACCAAAGTCTTATATATCACAAATTGAAGAGAAAAGGTCAATAAATAATATATTCAAATTTAAAACAAAAAAAAAAGTACTGTTTTTTAGAAATTTACCTGAAAAGTCCGAAGTTTAAAACCTTTAAAAAAAAAAAACACGTTGTTTTTTTTTGTTTTTTTAATGAAACCTTGGTCCTTGTTCCTTTAATTGAAAAAAAAAAAAAAAAATTAGGGCTTGAATTACATTTTTCGAGGAGTTATAAGTTTGGAAAGATGGGGTGGAATTATTCACTATTTTCACGAAATTTCTGACACACCTAATGCTGGACTGAAGGAGTAAATAAAAGATTGTCTCTTACAATGTGAGTTTATTATTTGTATTGAACTATGTAGCACAATATTACTTTCTGAGTATTTATTAGTACTTATTAATTTATTTCATTTGGGTCAATTCTATATATACGCATATAGTAGGAAAATAATTACAAGTTAAAACAGAGTTTACCGAATTATCACGTTTTATGGTATGTTTTAATGTGGAAGAATTGTGCTATTAATTCAGTATGACAAGCAATGGAGATATCCCTTGACTTAAATTGACTTAAATTAAGGGTCCGGCATTTTAAAACACATCTTAGTATGTAATTGTGGATTTTTTTTATTTTTTTTTTTTTATCTAGCACATCTTCTGCTGGATCATTTTTCGTTATTTGTAATAATTTCGGCATGACACGTAAGTACGTAATAATGTTTTCACCTGAAATATGTTCGCTTAAAAGATCACCAATCTATACAAGCACCAGAAGATGTTTATCTGACGCCCCCCTCACCCATGGCACTGTGGTAAAAAAAAAAAAAAAAAAAAAAAGGAGTGCTGTCCGTTTATAGTGTGTATGGAGGATACCCCTCCCCCTCGGTTTCATTCTGGAGGAGTGCAAAAATTTGCCATGATCAGACTCAGACTCGTTGACAATCCTCGGTGGGGGCACCACAAGAGATCAACAGTAAACTGACCCTGGAGCCAATGCCTGTAATAGGTTAAGATACTGTCCTTTTTTAGTATAACAAGGAGGAGCAGACTGAGATAGGGACCGGCCCCTTTGAAATGGATTCCGCGTAGCGTGCGAGTTGGAAATGGATTCAAGAAATTTAATGAATGGGGAGAGACCATGCTTAAAAAAAAAAAAAAAAAAAAAAAAAAGCAGCAGCAGCAGTTGTAGTATTTATTATCATTATTATTTGTTGTACCGTTATAAGTAATGATATTTGATAAAAGCTTTCACGTTTTCATTCACAAACCGAAATAGATTCACCATAATCTATAAAATTAATTAAATTTATGATAACGATGTGCTGATGTTACGCTATTGGCGCTAATGCTAATGTTTAATAGAACAAGTCAGTAGTCGTACTTAGAGCGTTGGGTTGAACGCGTGTGTTGTTTTATAGTAGTAGCACATTTCCTTTAAATATATATAGTAAACCATTCGTCGTCATAATTAATTAGAAAATTGGGTGATTCTATAGTTTATCGCTGAAACTGGAGACGCCATTTTATTCCGCGCACCTGTCGTTCAAATCCTAGGGAGAAATCAGTATTTAAACTATGACCGAAGTTAGAAATAAAACAAAACCAAAAAATTAAACTAGATATTAATGACTTCCGGAAAGAACTTTAAAAAAAGTAAATAAAGAAAGTGAAAGAGAACATATATCCGTAATTTTTTAATTGAAAATGTTTCGATTTAATTAATGAAAACGGGAAAGTTTTTCAGGAAATGTGTGTGTGTGTGTGTGTGTGTGTGTGTGTGTGTGTATATATATATATATATATATATATATATATATATATATATATATATATATATATATATATTAATTAAAAACAGAAAATGAAAATGACATATTCATAATTGTCTAAACTGGGCGAACGCCATTTCAAAACTAAAGCATTTACTGTATAAAAAATTATAAAAATATAATTGTAAAAACATTAATTGAAAAGTTTGCGTAAGAAAATATAATTTTAATAAAACAATTTTGGTAATCGTGAAGAAAGAGAGAGCCTGTTTCCTCCGTTTAACTATAGGTGGCGTTACTGTCTGTCCACCCAGTTACGGAAGTACAAAATGTATATAATGCCACCCTTGAAATAAAAATAAATGTTTTTGTTATATTTTAATTTTAAACATGTTTTTTTTTTCAAACATATTTAAGTTTTATTTTTCCAAACATTTACGTTTTGTTGCTTGTTTATTTTCAAACATTTAGTTTTTTTTTTTTTTTTTTTTTGCAAGCATAAACTAAATGTTTTTGCTATATTTTTCTTTTAAACATATTTATGGGTACAACCGTTTTTCCGCGAGTATTTTTTTACGCTCTTATAATAATAATAATAATAATAATAATAATAATAATAATAATAATAATAATAATAATAATAATAATAAAATCAACGTTTTTTCATTTATCTTTTTTTATTTTTTTCTTAATTTTTCTGCACTTCTTTTACCTTTTCCGCAAGTATTTATATATATATATATATATATATATATATATATATATATATATATATATATATATATATATATATATATATATATATATATATATATTTGAAAAAGGATATTGTAAAACTTGAATTTTACTTGAAACTACTATTAAAAAATAGCGCGGTACAATAAGTGCATAAGCAAACTTTTCAAAAAGAAAAATACTTCAAAAATATTTAGTTTATACTTGCAAAAAACAAAAAAACAAACAAAAAACAAAAACGTAAATGTTTGAAAATAAACAAGCAACAACACGTAAATGTTTGGAAAAATAAAACTTAAATATGTTTACAAAAACAAAAAAAAACGTAAATATGTTTGAAAAAAAAAACAAAACAAACTTAAATTTGTTTAAAATTAAAATATAACAAAAAAAATTATTTTTATTTCAAGGGTGGCATTATATACATTTTGTGCTTCCGTAACTGGGTTGACAGACAGTAACGCCACCTATAGTCAAACGGAGGAAACAGGCTCTCTCTTTCTTCACGATTACCACAATGGTAAATTTTACTGAAACATTTTACTGAAACATTTTACTGAAACATTTTACTGAAACATTTTTTGGAATTAAAGCAACTTTGAAGGATCAGCAACAAATTAATTTAAATGAAACCGAAAAATCATTATCTAGTTTAATTTTGTTATTTATTTCATGCTTCGGTCATAGTTTAAAATACTGATTTCTCCCTTGGATTTCAACGACAGGTGCGCGAAATAAAATGGCGTCTCAAGTTTCGGCGATAAAGTGTAGAAGTACCGCAAATTGACCCGTTATTGCCCGGACATAGTTTTATTTCATTTTATCGCTATAGACAACAAGCTGAAAAAAGTGGTCAAAAAAAAAAATGGCTTTTCTATATTATAATAACAAAAAAATATTGACTTTGGAGCGGTACCTACGTAATTGTCAGATCTCAAATAGTAACATATCAAAAAATTACGAAAAAGAATAAGGTAGAAAAATAGGTATTATTGAAAATATTAATTTGTGTAATGAAACGCAAAGAGATACGTTGACAGGGGAGATAATTAAGTTCTGTTGGTTACGCCACGTAATGAATGCAATTCCAAAGGTCGGAACAAATTTTATTCCTCATCTAAACTTTATCGAAAACTGTTTTTCATTAATAATTATCTTACTACCATATCGTAATTCGTAATTTTTGGATATGTTACTTTTTGCGACATAACAATTACGTAGATACCATTTGTTTTACTTTGAATTCAATATTTTTTTTCCGTCAAGCAACAAACAAAAATATAAATAAATGTTACCAAAGGCAAGATAAGTTACTTTTCTTCTTACCTGGATAATTTAAAAAAAAAAAAAAGATTGTTTTTAATTTTAACTTATTCTAAAGCGTTTATTAAGTTTAAAACAGTAGTGGTGCCGAGTGCTTAAGTTAGAAAGACAACAAGATGGTGAATATGAGACTGTCACTGTGGAATGTCGACAGCTCAAAGCTGGAAAATAAAACAAAATTCTAATATAAATGCACCCAATAAATGTAACGGTGAAATTTATTAAATGAGAAAAATGAGAAACATAACAGACAAGTTTTTATCATAAATGTTTTACAGAGTGGAACCATACACGGTGGAACGATAAAATTGTCGCCATAGAAAAGACGACATGATTCCATTTCCGTTTGATGAAAACCGGCTCTCTTTTTTTTTTTGTTGCAGACCATTTGTTAGTTGGCCTGTTGTGTACAAATCACAAGAGCGATAGGAGCTTTCTATCATGTCTGAAAGTGACACAATGTTCAACGAGCGAGATCAGAGATGCGCCACTGAACAACTCATGCTCTCTACTGATCCAAGTTATGGCAACAAAACAAGACCATTGACAGCACCCTCAAAATGCATCACTGGATTCCCACGAATAACAGAGGTGTGCCCAAGGTGATGAAAACAATCTATATCGCGAAGGAGGAAAAGAATGTGGAAAAAAACCCCAAAAAAACGTGACGTCTTTGCTGTTGCGCCCATCACCAAACCGGAAGTAGCAAAAGTTTAAATTAAGGCTAGTTAATCGAAAAGAGGTGATGACTTTTGAAAATATTGGCGAAAAAAGCAACCGTCCCTGTAGAAAAGTGCCTAGTTGAGGGTGAAGGAAGTAATTTTTTAGGCAATTTTCACCTGAAGGGTCGAACTTCAAAACAATACTGATCTTGTGAAAATCCATCGCCTCTGTCGAAAGTTTTTGCGAGACATACATACATACATACATACATACATACATACATACATACATACATACATTTAAACAGACAGGTGATATTTATATTATAGAAGATAACATGTATATTTTACGTGTGATGTTTATATACTTATTACTTGGCCGTGATTAGCCAAGACCGTCTTTATAACGAAGGCCACGGATTAGCTGTCTTTGTATGTGTGTGCACATGTGTGTATACAGTCATGGGTGTGTGTGGTGTGTGTGCGTGTGTATGTGTGTGTGTGTGTGTGTGACATATATATATGTGTGTGTGTGTGTGTGAGACACACACACATATATATGTCGTTCTGACTGACTGACTCTAGTCTGATTCTCCGACTCTCTGACTGCGATTACCCAAAAACTCAGGTGTGTCACTCTTTATGTATTGAGGTGTATGTGTGGGGTAGCAGCATCTCGTTAATCAGTTCACCCTCAAAATGCACTAACCTGCCTTGTGATCCCCGAAGCTTGTCAGTTTTAATCTTTCGACCTCTCTGCACTTAACTTGAACACAAGCAAGTTGGTTCAAGCTAGTACCACGTTATTGATACGCAACAATATCATTATTTCACTATGTGATACTGTCGATGTTCCCTCCTCCAAAGTATTAGGAAATAAAAACGAAGAGAAAAAATGTAACAACAACAACAACAACAACAACAACAACAACAACAAAAAGAAAATCTAGGTTTATCAACAGAACAAAGGTATAGAAAGATGTTTACAAAGGAACACAAAGGAAAGCTAAATTGGATTGTTAATCAAGATGATGGGAAACTTTTCTCCATTAAGCAACGACTATAAGAATAGAAACTAGTCATGGCTGCAGCTTCTTTAGCTTTTGTCATCAGGATTAGTAGCTTGTTTTAAACTTGTAATTGTCAAGTTGCGAATCCCCAAGTAAAAAAAAAATTAACAAAAATGGCACACTGTCATTGATACTATGTCCTTCACACTTCTGCCCTAACAATTGTGTTCCAAAGTTTCAACGCCCAGCAGTTGTGTTCCAAGATTCATAATGACCTGTTAATCAATCTAGGAGCGAATCCTGCACACATAACCCTACACAAACATAACTTTACAAGGATAGCGATGAACACTGACCCAACGGGTCACGGGTGATCTAGTGCATATGAATACTAAATCGGACATTATTTTTTTTCTCGTTGTCATTTACGTAAGCAACAGGTTCTCGTGGTCGCTTCGCTAGCGGCCGCATCTGCTATCCTTAGTAACGAAGTGATGCTGTTAACGTTTACGTTAGCAACCGTCCCTAACTCTTCCTCCCCCTCCTCCAATCCCCATCGTGCCGCAGCAACACACAGTGCATCATTTGTAACAATGATCAATATCTGGATGCGACTTTCTTACAGCATGCAGTGGTCGTGATTGATCCCCCCCCCTTACTGGAGGAGGAGAAGGATGAGGAGGGAGAAAGGGAAGGGGTGGGGAGTCGGTTGGTCAGCCTAAGGAAGGAAACCTTGACATCCGATGGGTTATCTTGCCTGGAACGTTTGAGTACTAGCATCTCCCGTTGTTACTGCAGAAGCTGCCAGCATCAGGGGAGGGGAGATGACAGTGGCGGCGACAGTGGTTAAGAACACGGACTGACAACCTGGATGCGCCAAGTTCGAATCCAGTTCGTTCCACGGAAACACTTTCACTTAGGATGTTTTTGAAGACTCAACAAAGATTCCAAAATAAAAAATAAAACAAAATGGTGGTAGAAACCCACTCAATAAATGTTACCGTGATATTTATTGGGGGGGGGGAGGTCTACCACCATTTTGCTTTATTTCTTATATTGAAGTGATAATCAAGACTTCAAAGATGTAAAGAAACATCACGGACATTTTTTCATGTTCTCCGATAGTATTCAATATTACTTGTTTTTCGAACCAATGAATATCACGGTAACATTTATATTGGGCGTGTTTCTACCGCCATTTTGTTTTATTTCTTATATTGAAGTGATAATCAAGACTTCAAATATGTAAAGAAACTTCGCAGACATTTTTTCTTTTTCTTCGGTAGCGTTCAATGTTACTTGTTTTTCGAACCAAATAAACATTTTACATTAAATAAAAACACTAAAAACTTATCCAATTAGGTAGAAGAGTAACTTATCTTGTCTTTGATAACATTTGTTTGTTATATATCTGTTTTTTGACAACTTTTTCGTATCTCTGTGGATTGTAATTTTTTTTATCTGGCCTGTTCTTCTCAGTCACCAATGATTACTCCTATTTACTTGCCTCCCCACGAGTGCAGAGTTAGACACAAGGTCGATTTCTAATGTGAGGAAAATCCAGCTCCCCAAAATGGACACTCTGGATAGGAACAAAAATGAAAATTGTCTCAGTCATGAAGGATTTTTCCTCCATTGACCGAGAACAGGAAAGGTGAAGTGTAGTATCAGAACAGATACTACACTTTGTTCCTAGCCAAAAAGCCTCCCCCCCCCAAAAAAAAAACAAAAAAAAACATGATTATTAATAGAAAGATATTGGGGAAAAACGAACGCTAACGGAAATCATCATGAACGATGCTCAACAAACAAATAAGCAGCAGTAGCTCTGATGCCATCATCATCATTAGCACCAGCAGCAGCAGCATCGCCATCATCAACAGCAGTTGCTTCTGACTCCATGCCAACGCTCGCATCATCGTCGTCGTCGTCGTTGTGCTGAAGGTTTGTTGGAGAAGGACGAAGGCGAGTGCACGGTGACACTGCAGAAAGCATCAAGTGCAGGTTTTGCCAATAAGTCTATAATAACGAAGTGAAAGATGATTAGCGTCAGTGAGAACACTTTCTAAGTGGTGGCTGCCTCTCATGGCTGTTTATTGCCAGGTGTTTTTTTGTTTGTTTGTTTGTTTGTTTTTTTTTTACCTCGACACCAAAATCAGCAGTCTCGACCAGGGGTCGGCAACCTGTGACACTCGTACGACACTTGGCCCGCCAAGCAATTTCCAATAGCACGCAGACACTTCAAGTCCAAGAGAATGCAGTGCAGTGCGTTGCTTTTATTTATTTATTTTATTTTATTTCATTTCGTGTTTTTTTTTAAGAATACTTCTTAGAATCAAGTGATTTTTTTTCGCAAAATAAATAAATAAAATGAAATAAATAAAAATAAAAGAAATAAATAAAAATAAATAAATAAATAAAAATGAATGAATAAATAAATAAAAATGAATAAATAAATAAAATAAAATAAATGAAAATGAATAAATAAATAAATACAAATGAATGAATGAATAAATAAATAAATAAAATGAATGAATAAATAAATAAAAATAGATAAATAAAATAAATAAATAAAATAAAATGAATAAAAATGAAAATAAATAAATATGAATAAATATATACATAAATAAATTAATAAAAATAAATAAATAAAAATGAATGAATAAATAAATAAAGATGGATAAATAAAAATGAAAAAAAATAAATTAAATGAATGAATAAATAAATAAAAATGGATGAAAAAATAATAAAAAATAATTAAATAAAAATGAATGAATAAATAAATGAAAATAAATTAATAAATAAATAAATAAATAAAAATAAATAAATAAAATAAATAAATAAAAATAAATAAAAAATGAATAAAAAATAAAAATAAATAAATAAATAAAAATAAATAAATAAATAAAATAAGATAAAATAAATAAACAAATAAAATAAATAAATAAAAATAAATAAAAAATAAAAATAAATAAAAGATAAAAAAATAAATAAAAATAAATAAATAAATAAAAATAAATAGATAAAGCTAACGTTCTAAAATTAAATAAATTTGTCAAATTAAAATAAAGTTGTGGGGCTCCATTATTGTGGCTTTCTCTGGTATTCGAATGGTAATAAAAATATGAGAAATATTTGGAATCAAGTCTCCCCTTTGCTGCTATTTCAGATCATTTGAAACCATAGCAGCAAGTTTTAGTCTCCTCTCCATCAAGGCCAGAAGTTTTGGGGAAATATCAGATATTTTGTAATTCATATGCAAAACTATGGAAACAAATGACTAAGATGTAAACATTGGTAAAGGTGCAGTATCTTTCCATCAAAAAATCCTTTAAAATTACCACTATCGTAAGTTTTCGAAGGTGCTGAAAACGAAAATAACGATTAAATTCCAGAAAACGAGTAGTTCCCAATATATGAAGCAATTATAGTTTTAAAAAGTGGAGGATTGCTTTTCCATATTAATTTAACGTAAAATGAACGCCCACTTTATAGCCACCTTTTTTCTAGTCTGGTATTTTTTATTTTTTTACATGGAGGTCACCACTTATCAAGGCCCGGAAGCCACTCGGGGATAAGGGTTATTGCGTGTGCAGTAATCAATGGGATAGTATCGTAGTAATCGTTAGTATTGGAGTTTTGATAAAGTGTCATTACTTAAGAGGGCAGTTCATCAGGAGTTTGTTTATGTTGGACTTGAAGACATTCAAGTCAGGTGGGAAATAAGCAAACGGAACAGAGTTTCACAGGCGTGTACTCCTAAGAAAGAAACTTTGTTCATGGAACCTACATTTTGATCTAGGTACAGATAAAAACTGGGGAAAATTATTGACAGTGGGTTTTTTTTTTGGTTTTTTTTACAAGGGTGTCACCACTTATCAAGGCCCAGAGGCCACTCGAGGATAAGGGTTAATAGGTATACATTAGTCATTGTGATTTTAGCATAGTAAACAGTGGGAATTTTGAAACTTGGATTACTTAGGGGGACGATTCAATTAGAACTTGTTCACATTGGACTTTTTCTTTTTTTTTTTTTTCATAGGTATCAACTCATTATCAAGGCCAAGAGGCCACTCAAGGATAAGGGTTAAAGAGTGTACAGTAGAAATTGGACAATATAATAATCATTAGTAATGAAAATTTGCTAAATTTGATAACTTATATGGAACGGCTCATCAAGAACTTATTTACGTTAGACTTGAAGACAACCATATTGTAGTCAGCCGGAAAGCAGGAAAACGGAAGACAATTCCACAGGCGTGCAGTTCTAATAAAAAAGCTTTGTTCATGGAATCTACGTTTAGGTTTAGGCACAGATAAAGAGTGGGGGGAATTATTGATAGTGTTTACAGCTAGACGAGTGTTTCTTGGTTTCAGCTAGATCGATGTTTATCATGAAAGATTGGCGAGGGTGGACCAGAGATTGGAGCTCAGACGAGCACTTGCCATGGAAATAACGATAAAACAGAGACAGGCTCGCAACGTCTCTTCTGTAGGAGAGAGGTTGCAGGGAAGAGAAAAGGGTATCCCCCACTAAGCCACGAAGTCTATTTTGTACTCTGTCAAGACAGGATTGGCTGCTTTTAGCAGCTCCTGCTCAGAAGACCAACACAAAACCTACCTTAAAAAGCTTGTTTTCTATAAGTTTTCAGGTGTGCTGAAAAATATCGCAGTTTAATTTTCTGCAAATATGTATTTTCCGGGTATTAAGCAATGTAATTCTTTATGCTTATAAGTAGTGGCCGTTGTTGTACGTGCAAGCGCACATATTTTTGCTTAATACCCAGAAAAATACTTATCTGCGGCAAATTTAAATGCAATATTCGTTTTCAGCACACATGAAAACCTAAAGAAAACAAGTTTTTTAAGGTAGTTTTTGTGTCAGTCTACTAGGCCACAATAAACACCACCTCTACAAAAAAAATAACAGACGCCCCCCCTCCCCCAATGTTAAATTAATACACAAAAGTGATTCCCCACTTTCTGAATTATAATTTCTTCTTATCTTGGAATCTACTAATTTCCTGGAATTTTAAACGTTATTTTCGTTTTCAGCACCCTCAAAAACCTATGACAGTGGTAATTTTAAATGATTTTTTGAAGCTGGAAGGATACTGCAACTTTACTAAAACATTTTATGGCTGTAAAAAAGTGTCAAAAAATAGATGATGGATGATCACCTTAATGTGCAACCCCCAGTGGGGGATGCCCTTTTCTCTACCCTGCAACCTCTCTCCCACAGAAGAGATATTGCGAGCATATCCTTGTTTTATCGTTATTCCCATGGCAGGTGCTCGTCTGAGCTCCAATCTCTGGTCCCCCCTTGTCAATCTTTCACGAAAAACACCCGTCTAGCTGAATCCACTGTGAAAAATTTCCCCCACTCTTTATCTGTGTCTAAATCAAAACGTGGATTCCATGAACAAAGCTTCTTTTTTAGAACTGCACGCCTGTGGAACTCTGTTCCGTCTGCCTGCTTCCCACCGGACTACAACTTGGATGTGTTCAAGTCCAACGTCAACAAATTCCTAATGAACCGCCCCCTTAAGTAAACACTTTATCAAATCTCCACACTAACGTACTGTACTTGCAATAACCCTTATCCCTGAGTGGCTTCCGGGCCTTGATAAGTGGTGACCTCCGTGTAAAAAAAAAAAAAAAAAGAGTCTTCATTTGTTAAATTCTGATCAATAGTCGCTGAAATTTGGAACTTATAAAATTGCCAAAAATGTAGTATATATATATACTTCTGCTAGTATATATATATATATATATATATATATATATATATATACTAGCAGAAGTACCCGTCGTTGACTGGGTTCAAAAACAGCCTACAGAAAATGGACTGTGATTGATGAAAGTATGATAGATTATGAAAAGGAGGGGGTTGTAAAGAGATAGGTTTTGATACTCAAAATTTTACCCTAAGCAAAATATGATGAAAGTAAAGATCCTTTTTCGCGAAAATATATTTTTTTATATCAACTTTGCTTCCATTCGTAGCCAAGAGTAACCAACAAAATGATGTTTCCTTACAAAGAGAAAATGTTATATATATATATATAATAATATAAATATACAAGAAATAAATGTTACTGAAGTCAATAAAAGTTACTTTTATAGTAGAAAAGTTCATTGGTTTGTATTTTTAAGTAGTTTGTAAAAAAAAATTTTTTTTTTTTTTAATTCAGAAACCGGTTTAAAAAAAATCAAAATGGCAGCGACTTTGAAATAGAGAGCCCCGTTTTCAATTTGAAGGAAGGGCGCCTGAGCATTCTCTGTTAACAATTTATGAGAGTTCTGTCAACGTAAGGAATATTTATAAACATATTTTAATGTTTTCCATTATTTTTTGCTTGAGGAATATTCGATTATGACATGTGTAGTTTATATAAAAATTCATTTAAGTAGCTATCGCCTCAAAATTCGTTTTAATTTCGGTTCGCTGAAATTATTTCAAGTAAAGAGCATTTAAAACTAATTCAAAACAAAAAAAAAACATGAACTGAACTTTTATTGACTATGGTAATATTTATTTCTTGTATATTTATTTTTTCGGGTAGTCGTTTGTTGGCTTTTCTGCTAAATACTCTTACTAAATAATATCAACAAAATATCGAAAAACAAAGAAACAAAAACAGTTTTGAAAAATAATGAAGCTTTACTTACTTTAGTAAAATAATCCGAAACAGCAAAATGGGATATTAAAAAAGTAAACACGTAATTACTTTAGTTTTTTAAAGCAAAGAATCGATATAAATATGAATAAGAAGAAAATGGGGCCCTTTTCAAGCAGAACAGCTTCGTTTCAGTTTTACAGTATTGAACGGTGTAGTATTGCGCCGTCGGATTCAGGGTTGTACTATTGTAATGTAAAGAACACACAGAAAAGGTTGTAATCAACTGAATTCGTTCTAGTATACTGACAAAAAAAAGCTTATTTGCATAACCTTTTTATTTTTATTTATTTATATATAAATAAAAATAAAAAGGTTATGTAAATGTTTTTAAAAAGTCACGTAATCACGTGAGCAGAATTTTTTCTTCTTTTGACACAATAACAAGTAACGTTCTTATTTTTTATTATTTATCTATTTATCTATTTTCAAAAGAGTGCCACGTGCAAGTGGAGAAGGAAAAAAACAGAGTTATGCAAAATTTGTGTCGAGAATTGTCTAAAGTTCCGACATTTTTTTTGGCTTTCACTTTAATAAGAACGTGAATTTATGAGGTGAATTTATTTCACACAATATGATTCAAGTCAAAAAAATAAATAAAAGCTAACGTGAATTAAGATTAAAGTTAAGGTGTTATTATGGACCCTAACCCCTTTTAAAAAACCTTGTTAAACTTTGTGATATATGTACATTCTATGGAGGTCAGGCGCGAATGAACACCCAATAATTTTACTATGCCATATTTCTTCAAACTGAAACATAATTATCAAAGTATACTTACGCAAATAGATATGAAAAGTTTTTGTTAAAGTTTGTGTCATATTTCCATGGAGTACAGGTGCGAACGCAGACCCCACAATTTTATTATACCATCCCTATTTAAGTTGAAACATACTTATCAAAGTATTCTTATGTACATCTATATCAAAAACCCTTGTGAACGTTTCTTTTTCATTTTTTATTTCCATACTTTGGGGGCCAGGCGCGAACGCGGACCCCACAATTTTTATGAACCACCATTCTACCAGATCAAAGATACCCATTCCTGATCCTCGATACATCTTCTATCATTATATGTAATCAGTTTTTTAAAATAGTCAATCATATAGGAGCCTATTCGTGACTACACACACACACAGACGTTAAGCTTTATATTATATATATATATATATATATATATATATATATATATATATATATATATATATATATATATACAATAGAACCCCGGGATACGGCGTTAATAAATTCAAGGGTTGGGATCATAAGGTGAAATCGCCGTAATACGGTACCTAAGCAAAATTATATACAGTACATAATAAATACATAATAAAATCTAGTAACAAAATACAGTAGAGTATATAATACACATGTATATAATCAAATAGCATTATAAATAATACCATAAGGCAGGGCAAATACCGTAATCAGGGTCCAGAAAAACATTGTATTGCACATCATAAACTGAAAACAAAACATATTTCAGGACCACCGTATCTCAGGTTCTACTATATATATATATATATATATATATATATATATATATATATACTAGCATTTCGGCCCGGCGTTGTCCAGGTGTTTGGAGGTATATGCTGAGCAAAAAAAAAAAAAAGAAAAAAAGAACGGTCAATTTTTTAAACTTTGACCCCTATTATGACCCCTTAACATTTATTGTTTTGGGCTCAAATCAAGTTATTAAGTTAGATCCATGTCCAAGGAACCTATATCTAAAATTTCAAGTGTTTAGACCCGAAATTGTCGGAGGAGTTTGGTAGAGTTCTCAAAGGTCAAGTCGTTAAACTTTGACCCCTTAACAGCCAAATTTCTGGCCGAAAACCAATCACATCGATTTTCCCAAATCTCAGTACACTGTATATCAAATTTCGAGTTTGTAGACTAAGAATTGACAGATTTATTTTGTAGGGAAATGTACACAGACACACAGACAGGCAGACACACAGAAACACTGACACACAGACACGTTCACTTTTATAGATATACTAGCATTTCAGCTCAGCGTTGCCCGGATGCTTGGAGGTGTAGGTTGAGCCAAAAAAAAAAACAAAAAAACGGTCAATTTTTTTAAACTTTGACCTCTATTATGACCCCTTAACATTTATCATTTTGGGCTCAAATTCAGTTATTAAGTTAGATCCATGTTCAAGGAATCTATATCTAAAATTTCAAGTGTTTAGACCCGAAATTGTCGGAGGAGTTTGGTAGAGTTCTCAAAGGTCAAATCGTTGAAGTTTGACCCCTTAACAGCCAAATTTCTGGCCGAAAACTGATCACAAAGATTTTTCCCAAATCTCAGTACCCTATATATCAAATTTCGAGTCTGTAGACTTAAAAATGACAGAGTTATTACGTAGGGAAATGTATATACACACACAGACACACAGACACACATACAGACACACAGAAACACAGATACGTTCACTTTTATAGATATACTAGCATGAGTACCCGGCGTTGCCCAGGTGTTTGGAGGTGTATGCTGAGCAAAAAAAAAAAAAGAAAAAAAAACGGTCAATTTTTTTAACTTTGATCCCTATAACATTTATTGTTTTGGGCTCAAACTAAGTTATTAAGTTAGATCCATGTCCAAGAAATCCATATCTAAAATTTCAAGTGTTTAGACCCAAAATTATTGGAGGAGTTTGTTAGAGTTCTCAAAGGTCAAATCGTTGAACTTTGACCCCTTAACAGCCGCAAACCAATCACATCGATTTTCCGAAATCTCAGTACCCTGTATATCAAATTTCGAGTCTTTAGACTAAAAATTGACAGAGTTATTGCATAGGGAAATGTACACAGACACACAGACACACAGACTCGTTCACGTTTAAACGTGAACGTGTCTGTGTGTTTGAATTACAAAATATCTGATATATATATATATATATATATATATATATATATATATATATATATATATCAGATATTTTGTAATTCAAATGCAAAACTAGTAAAAAAAATGAATATGATTGAAACATTTTATGGCTGTAAAAAGTACCAAAATAGGCTTTGGATGATGGATGATTCGTTTAATGTGCAACCTTCAGGGCAAATTTCATATAACCCACTACACAATTCAGGTCATTACCTTCATGTGTCATATTCTGATCAATAGTCACTGAGATTTGGAACTCATAACATTGCAAAAAAAACAAAAAACAAAACGTGGTGTATATCTATGTATCTACCTTTATATATATATATATATATATATATATATATATATATATATATATATATATACATATATATGTGTGTGTGTGTGTGTGTGTGTGTGTGTGTGTGTGTGTGTGTGTGTGCATATATCTATACTTGTAACCAAATTGAATATTGAAATGCTCATATCTTTGGTTCGAAAATTTGCAGGATTATTGAAGATTATAATACTATTATATGGTATTATCATACACATACACACACACACACACACACTTCGAAACTGCGCGGATGAAGGATAATCCACTTAATTTGTGTTTTGTTTTGAAAAATTAAATGCTTTTAACTCTTCTTAAAGTGTTTTTAACATGTTTTATTAATTCTTTGTTCTTATATATATATATATATATATATATATATATATATATATATATAAATATATAGTTATCCACATACAGTACTGTTTTGCTGTTTCACAGCTCATCAGTGTGGCTAGACAGGCAACTACCTCAAGCCAGGATTGAAACCCGACTGTCTGTACGATAGTTAAGGCTCCTAACCACTACGCTATCGGCGGCTGCTGTATGAGTCCTGAGTTTAACAATGTTTTGACATCGTCCGAACTACCTAAGCTCGATTTGTTTACACAAAGAGCATCGCTTATGCGTTAATGGTAATTCGTGTATCACTTTTCAATATGCTCAACTCAAGATGAGGAGCATTAGTCTGTTTATTATACAAACATTATTGGTTACATATGTGCATAGATGTTTCAGTGGAATCCCAATTCAAGTATAACACCTCATCAGACCAAAAAAAGAATCTATATTGAAATGGAAGTCAAAATTACAATAGTTTTATAAGATTTTTGGGTGTGGTTTATGTTCTGGAAAAAAGTGGGTTGTATACTTTGTGAATATGAGCAGTAGGGGTTTTTGGAGGGAGGTGCGATGAAGGAAGGGAGTATGAGTGAGGGAGGAGGGGGAAGTAATGGTGAAGCTGTCTCAGTAGAGAGGTGTTGGTATTCTTTTAACTTGGTGGCTATTTATTGGCCTAAGCTTTCACTTTGATTTGAAGTAATATTATACTTTTCTCATTGCTGCTTCCCTGTCTTGGTTGTTTTTTGTTTTTTTTCTTTTCTGGTGGCGCTTTCATTTTCCTATTGACAAGTTTTATTTATTTATTTATTTATGAATTTGTCTATTTTTAATTTATGTTATTTATTTGTTGTTTATTCCCAGTGTTCAAATTCTTTCTTTATTTATTTGCTTGTTTATATATGAGATATCTGTCCATATTGTCCAATTAGCAGTTAGTTGATATATGGGCTACCGCAATGTTTGATGTAATTATCGTTACAAAGGTTTTTTATATATATGTATGAATTCAATTTCAAATTTTGTCATTTGGGTTGTTTCCCCAATACTAGAATATTTGATAAGTTTATATGCTTTTGTTTTAGGGATAGATTCTTTAGACCATCCACATTCAAACAGGTATATATTTAATTTATTCAAATTAAATCAACACTTCTATAACGGAACTCACACCCCTGACATATATTTATCTATATTTGTGGAGTATTCCATTCGTAGAGTATTTGTGGAGTATTCCGTTCGTAGAGTTCTCTAGTTAGAGTGCTTAGTTATCGTTTGGGATCAATTATGTGATTGGTTTTCTAATGTAACACTGCTTTACGATAATACTTCTTGGTCCTGAATATGACCTTAAACTATATCCGATGGTGAGGCCCCAGCTCGCGGGCTTTGGGGAGTGTGGAGCCACACTTTAATTGCCATTGCTCCCAGGTCCACTCTGACCCGGAGTGGTAGTACCTTTTAGGGTCTCGACTATGGGTTAAATAGAAACCGACTTAAAAAAAAACAAAAACAAATATACTCTATTAAAAAATTGTTCTTCAAAATCACTAGATTTGGCATTAAATAACCTGAAAAGGATTGATATGCCATAAAACAAAAACAGCCAACCAACCATAATACTTCTTGTATGGATATATCGACATCCCAATTACAAGCGTGCTAGACCCATAGATTATCTTAGTTGATCGTTTTCAGATGTTTAATTATGCAAAGTTTATAAACACCAGCTACATAATACAACAGAACAGATATTATGCTAACCCCCTGAATACAGGGGCAATGCCTGGGAATATGATATTATGATGAATGAAAATGTACTGCACTACCTGCCTCCTCCATCACACTCATACAAATTCTTTTTGTGAAATCAAAAAAATATATTGGAAATTTTGTTACTAACTGCTCTTAACCCTAACCTAGAACCCTAAAAGGAGGAGGCAATGTCTAGGAGGATGGTCTCGTGAGAATAGAACAGATACTACACTATCTCCTTCAAAGAAACGGTAATGAATGATAATGATGATGATGATAATGAAAGAAGAAGAAACTAGGAAACTAATGACCATGCACAATGGACTGAATTCACAGGATGACACTGTGTGGATGATGCAACAAAGGAATTAAAAATATATATAGCTACAAACGTTCATCCCCTTCTGTATTAAACCAGATACCATCGTATACCTCTGTTATCCGCATGGGTTGATAGGCGGTGTCCTTAGCCATAACAGTGACAGCAATCGATGATTTCCAGCATTCTTGTCACAGGAATAACATTCCGCTCACAACATTTTGATTTGTTTTCGAAAGATGTTTCACAGCTCTCCAGGAAGCACCGATTAGACAAAGTATTTCTATATTGAAATAAATAATTAAAAAAAAAAAATGCATATGAAATCAACAAAGTCCACTTCACATTGAAGCAACACAACAAGTCTGGTAAAAAATATTAATGCTGAGACGATTAATCGGTATCGGAATCGGTATCAGAATTGAAAAAGTTCATGTTTATTCTTTTAATCGTTTTTCATTTTGTTTTTTTAAATGAACTTTTTAGTCGCCAGTACTAATAATATCAATATTTATTGATTTTAAAGTATCTGTTAAACTAGAATCTATAGATCACCACTCACAAGTGTATTTCTTTTTTTACATCTGTGAAAATATATGCACACATTACATGGATTTTTATGGAAATCCGAAAACTTATAAAAAAAAAAAAAGTAAAAAAACAAACAAAAAACAATTCTATAGCTTAATATTTAGAGATTTAAAAAGAATTGGAACTGGTAATTTTATCAGAATCGGATATTTTGAATGGTAAATTTATAAAAATCAGAAAAAATATTGGGATCGTCCCATTATCAAAAAAAAAGAAAAAGAATATATATATATATATATATATATATATATATATATATATATATATATATATATATATATATATATATTCTCGTATTAATAGAAAGATCGAATGTTATGTAAGATCTATAATTGTGGAAGTTGGGTTAAAATCTTAAGTTAACACAGTTCGCAACTTTTCTTTCTGCAGTCGAATTTATTGCCATGAACAATCGTCTATTCTGATTTAGAGGTAATGAATGGAAAGATGGTGGAGGTATGCTTTACAACCTGGCTGATTGCCTCTCAGCTCAAACTTTGAGGAAAAAAAAATGTTAGAAATTGTCCAAATTCGCTTTTCTCTTTTTTGTTTTAATTTACTTAGTTTTAAAAGATCAAGTGGCTCGTCACTTGATTTCATCATGATTTGAATTTATATTCATCTAGTAGGGAGTACTTGACGTTGCCTGGATGCACAAGGATGAAGCGATGTTAAGAATGGCTTCCATGTAGTTAAAATAAAAAAAAAAGATAGAGAGAGAGAGAGATGGGATCGCTTTATTATACGAAAAAGACAAACCAACGACGACGATGTTAAGAATGGCTTTCATGTAGTTAAAATAAAAAAAAAAGATAGAGAGAGAGAGAGATGGGATCGCTTTATTATACGAAAAAGACAAACCAACGACGACGATGTTAAGAATGGCTTTCATGTAGTTAAAATAAAAAAAAAAGATAGAGAGAGAGAGAGATGGGATCGCTTTATTATACGAAAAAGACAAACCAACGACGACGGCACAGTGGATATTTTGTTTAACTCGATCAAAAAAAAAAACAAAAAAGGAAAGAAACGGTGTTCGTTTACGAATCTCAGATATTATGATCTTGGAAGTATAGAAAAACTTCTTGCAGAATTTAACTGACAGCGGAACCCTGATCTGAAAAGCCTTTTGTGGACATACACAAACACTCGCACCCATTTTGCCTTTAATATATATACTAGCAGGGGTACCCGGCGTTGCCCGGGTGTTTAGAGGTGTGTGTGCTCGGGGGGGGGGTTTAATCAAAACATAAGAATAAGCGAAGTAAATATTTTTAAATATTAAATATTAAATTATTAAATATGTTATATAAAAAAAGTTAAAACTTAAAAATATGGAAAAAAAACACAAAAAAAAACTATGTAAGGCAAACGAACGATGTTAAATGTAAAAATCGGAAAAACAAAACCAAAAAAAGAAAACGCAAATGTGATGGAAAAAGAAA
This sequence comes from Euprymna scolopes, assembly GCF_053919585.1. NCBI lineage: Eukaryota > Metazoa > Mollusca > Cephalopoda > Sepiida > Sepiolidae > Euprymna > Euprymna scolopes. The sequence goes on from NC_136512.1 coordinate 15,100,793, forward strand.
ACAGAAAAACGAATGTTAAAACTTCTTTAAAAAATCTGAAAAATGAAAACAAAAAAAACATAGAACGTGAAAAATGGCTTAAATAACCCTGTTTCAATATTAAACCTTTAAAAATCGAAAAAAAAGAAGAAGACATCTCACACCACGATTCGAACCCAAAACCTTAGATAATGAGGCCGCGCTCTAATGAACTGAGCTAAGACGATGTTGACAAGATTAGGTCGGTTTTTTTAATATTTAACCTAAATCATGTTCCGACGTCATTTGCACATGCGTAGAAGCGAATTTGTCATGAGAGGACGGTTTTTGCTGACTCCTCCTTGTACAAAACTGATGATTTTAGGGTGAAGGAATTAATGTTTTTGGCCAATTTTTCGATATTTGTCGCGTGAAGGATCGAGCTTTAAAATGATACCAATCTCGTGAAAATCTGTGACCCGTGTCGAAAGTTTTTGCGAGGCATGCAAACATACATACAGCCTTTGAGACTTTATACAAATGGTCGCCACAGTCGATTGAAAATTTCTTGGGGGCGACTAAAAGTCGTAAATCACTCGCCCGCCAGTCTATAAAATTTCTTTAAATAAAGAAATGGGAAAAACTCCTTTATTTTACGACCCTCAAATATACGATGACTTATAACCTATATCTCATCATTTGTGAATTCTTTCATCTCTAGCTGTGAGACCGTTGGAATATCGTATTGAAAAAATAGTTGTCACGCTAAAGGTCAAATTTAAACAGTAGGCGTGTAGTCAAAATGTTGCCTTTATTAGCTCTCTGATTTTGAAATTCATTTGGAAAAAAAAATTCTTTGACGCTACAACTACATACACTTCATGCTTACAAAAGTAAAGATGAACATTTGAAAGAGGAAAAAAAAAACGCATCGTTCCGTCAAGCATCCGAAGAAATGATTCTTATTTCTATGGAACAATAATATGAATGATGCTATATAAAGAAACTGGTGTTGTATTTTAACGTTTTGTTAAATATTTACTAAAATGTTTGTAGTAATAAAATAGTTGATTTACAAGAGTTAAACAAATATTTTCTTGTTTGATTTATACATACGGTAATTTCTTGAATTGTTGTAAAATTATTTACTGAAACAAAGACATAAAGTCGGACGAGTAAAAATATTTTGGGGCGAGTAAATTTTCCCTCACACTCGACCGGCGATCGAGTGATTTTTTTTTCAAATCTCAAAGGCTGCATACATACATACATACATACATACATACATACATACATACATTTTCGCTTTTATATATATAGATAGAAGGCTCTTTTAAGAATAAACGTTGTATTCTTGATGGCTGCTATCTTCATTTCATTACAGCTTCGTCTTCCATGGATTGTTTCCAAGTATTTCTTAAGAATCTTTTTTCATTAGGCCAGTTGCTTCTATCACAGTCGTTATAATGTTCATTTCTTTCACAGACCATGCAGTCTTTAAACCATTCTTGAGGTCCTGATATTTTGCTACCTCGTTTTTTTTTTTTTTTTTTTTTTTTTCGTTCAGCTCTATTAAAGCTATAGTCAATTGGAACGGTGACGTCGATAATGAGTGCGGTTCTTTCGGGTTTGTTCCACATTACAATGTCTGGCTTGATGACCTTGACTTTTATGCATCTGCCCACCTGTATGTCTTCGTCAAAGAACGCTGTCACCTTTCCGTTTGATGTTACCGTTGATGGCTTGTGTATGTCCTTTTATGGTAAGACAATAATGCCAATGCTGTATGTAATCATTGACTTGGGGAATAAACTGATGTCAGTTATTTTGTTTTTGTTTGCAACATGTGCTTTAGAAATGCTTCATGACGTACATACAAGGTGCATTCAATAAGTTTCCAGACTTTTTTGTGCAGGCATTTAAAATTGTTATAAACTCTTGAAAATTCAGTACGTTATTGCTATACATCTTATGAGATGACTGACCAATTTTTATGATTTCAGGTTTAAATGAACAGCTATAACACGAATTGGAGTACACCCTATTAAAGCTTGATTGTCACAGCTGGTGAATTTGAAAAATGCAATCTGGACGTGAGGACCATTTAGAAGAACGATATGCAATAAACTTCTGTTTTAAACTTGGAAAAAATGATGCCACAAAAACGTATAGAATGCTTGAGATGGCTTTTGGACAATCTAGCATGAATCAAACATCAGTTTTTGAGTTGTATAAGAGATTCAAGGAAGGCAGGGAGTCTATGAGGTATGCTGAGAGGTGTGGGAGAAGTAGGGAAGTCAGAACATAAGAGTTGATTGGCCAAATAAAGAATTTCATAGATAAGGACCGTCGTGTGTTTATAGAGACAATAAGTGTACAGTTTGATGTCAGTGTGGGAACTGTACACACAATTATACACAAGGAACTGAAGATGCAGATGATTTGCGTGAAGTTTGTCCCAAGGGTGCTCAGAGAAGATGACAGACTATTTGACCAAGATGGGTATCAAGACAGTTCCTCACTTCCCTATAGCCTAGACCTTGCTTCCTGTGACTTTTGGTTATTCCCTAAGCTCAATTATGAGACAAGTGAGAACATGAAAGTGGCTGGTACGTGGGTCATTGACATGCTCACACAAGAGGACTTCCATGAGGCCTTTCAGAAGTTATTTGACTTCAGATATTTTACAGATAATATTTTGAAATTTAATTAATTATGGATAAGTATAGCATTGAACAACGTACACAAGTTGTGAAATTGTTTTAACAAAACCAGGGGTCAATTGTTTTGATTCAAAGAGCTTATCATAAGAGATAGCCCAAGTCACAACACAATTCGAAACATTGTGCACCGTTATATTAACAAATTCCAAACCCTGCAAGAATTGAAGGAAAACATCAGGAACAAAATAATGGAGTTAAATCGCAATCCAGAAATTCTGCAATCTGTCATGAACAATGTTTTGAAAAGAGCACAAATGTGTGAAGCTGAAAATGGGCAACATTTAAAAGACATTATTTTTCATAAAAAAGATTATTTGAATTTTGCATGTTTTACATTTCCCAATGTTTTAGTCAGATTGTGTTAAAATTCCAGAAAGATATCATCAAAAATTAAGAATCTATTTAAGTTCAAAACCCTTCAATGACTTTTTGGACAGATTTTACTAGCCTAAAGACTAGATACTGCTGCTGCTGCTGCTGCTGCTGCTTGTTTATTTGTTGAGTACAATCTATGATGATGATGATGATGATGATGATGATTTTTGTTGGCAGTCGTTTCCCTGCTATCTTTCTATTATGAATTCCTTTCCAGAGGGATATTGGGTACTTATGGGAGAGACTACATGAAGGTTGCGAACATCCTAAGTGAAAGTGTTTCTGTGGATTAAACTGAGTTCGAACTTGGTGCACCCAGGTTGTCATCCCTGCATTGTTAACTACTGAGGCACCATCATCTCCCTGCTGCTGCTGCTGCTGCTGCTGCTGCTGCTGCTGCTGACGATGATGACGATGATGACGATGATTATGAAACTACATTCTTCAGAGTAAACGGACAAGCATTTTATTTATTCGATTTAGACAAAAAAATTGAATAAAATTAAAATAATGAGTTGTCTTTTTAATAAATGTTGCAAAAATCCATCAGTAGGCACAAATCCCAAATCGTTTTCTGTGGGAGTGCGTTGTGTGGCAGGGTGTCGGTGATCACATGTTTCATCAGTTGTTATAGTAGTTGTCAAAACTTACACTCTCACCAAAATACCAAAAATCACAGGAAGCAAGGTCTAGACTTTTGGGAGGGTGAGGAACTGTCTTAATGCCCATCTGTGACAAGGATGGAATTGTGAACTGGTGCATTGCTCTGGTGGAAATGCCACTGACCTGATTTGAAAAGTGCTGACCTCTTCCGACAGAATCTCTTCCTGAACTCCCTTTAAACTTCAACATAGTATTCCTTGTTGACTGTCTGTCCAGTGGGAACCCAGTGCATGCAGATCATCATAGGTTTTTGGGTGGATTTGCTTTGTCTGGCCTTCTTGCGTCTAAGAGAGCCAGCATGCTACCAATGGTAACTCTGTCTCTTGGTCTAGATCCAGCTTTCATTGCAGGTCACCAGAGCATCAAGAACTGTGCGATCAGAATTGATCAGCTCGACCATCTCCCTGCTATCATGACAACATCTTTCTTTCTGATCTTCTCTGAGCATTCTTGGAACAAACTTCGCGAAAATCTTCCACATCTTCAGTTCCTCGTGAATAATTGTGTGTACAGTTCCGACACTGACATCAAACTGTGCACTTATTGTCTCTATAGACACATGGCGGATCCTGATCCATGAAATTCTTTATCTAGCCAATCAACTCTAGTGTTCTAACTTCCTTACTCCTCCCACACCTCTCATCATCCTTCACAGACTCTCTGCTTTCCTTGAATCTTTTATGCCACTCAAAAACTAATGCTCGATTCATCCAAGATGGTCCAAAACCAGCATTCCACACGTTACTGTGGCATTTTTCCAAGTTTAAAACAGAATTTTATTGCATATCGTTCTTCTAAAATGTCCCCATGTTCAGATTGCATTTTTTAAATTCACCAGCTGTGACAATAAGGCTTTAGTAGGGTGTATTCCAATTCTTGCTGTAGCTGTTCATTTGAAGCTCAAATCATAAAAATTGGTCAGTCATCTCATAAAATGTATAGCAATAACATACTGGATTTTCAAGAGTCTATAACAATATTAAATGTCTGTACAAAAAATCCTGGAAACTTATTGGAGGCACCTTGCTAGCTAATCCTCAGTTTAAAAAAAATATGTTTCTTTTGTAATTTTATTTACAAAAGATACATTTATTAAAAAATTCCATTGTGGGGAGTGTGAAAATACTTACAATATGTAAAAACAAAGAGGGTAAAGCAGTATCGTGGGATCTGCGTTCGACCACCGATAAAAAGTTCACAATCTGCACCAGTTATTTTCCTCGGCTAGAGAACAAAGTGAATACAAACACTGGCGAAGCATATTTTATTCCCCCTCATCACTCCTCCATCATTTTTGACTAAGATTTTATGCTCATTTAGAATTAAACTTATTTTAAAAAACTAAATTGCAGAAAAATCTTTATGATGTATGTACCTGTCATGGAACGAAGATGTCATATTCCAAAAATCACGAAAATTGCTCAAGTATTTTTTTATATAGAGAATCATGTTTTTACGATTGTTAGTGATTTTAATCGTAAATTTTAGGCATTACAAGGCTGATTTTGATCTCGATAGTTGGTATTGAGTTGTCTTCCATTTATTTATAAAACATGGCAGATCAAGACACTACATTTCGCTTAGTCATAAAATTGGATTTCCTTAATTAAAAGAAAAAAAATACTTCACAATTTTAAGTGTTTTTTGGAACATGACATCTTCATTCCGTGACGAGTACACACATGATAAAGATATTTTTTTAAGATTTAAAAAATAAAAATTTCTGTATTTTGTTTTGAAAATAGGTTTAATTCTTTCTTTTTTAAAAAATTTTTTTTTTTACATTTTCACCCTAAACAAGGAACATTGCCACTTTGATGTAGGGGGCTACTATCAGGGAACTAAGTTGGAGGGGTACTATGTAGGGAGTTTAGCACCTATTTTTTTTTATTTGTATCGCAAATTCTAATCAAAGAACGATGGAATTTTTTATTCTCATCATTCTCTCCGAAGATGTTAATAATAAAAAAAAAAGAAAGAAAGAAAGAATGATTTCCATCCATTATTGATCATTCATACTTTTTTCTAGCCTCAATAGTTAACAAAAGCAGCAGACAATTTGCCGACATTTTGCCATCGTCTGTCTGGGCGGCGGCCATATTGTTTGCTTTCGATTGGAACTGATCGTTTCTTTATGAACAAAATTGGTTCTTTTTATGGAGACTGTATTGAAAAACAGTGTCGCACACACACACACACACACACACACACACACACACACACACTAGAAAAATCTTATTGAAAATTAAGTCAAATTCTCAGACAAAGAGTACAAATAATCTGGAAAGAACTTATTCTGCGGAGTTTCAAAAAATGCTGTTCTTATCATCAGAGGAAAGAGGTTTGCAAAATATGCAATAAGTTTTGCAGGTTAATGCATTAAAAAAAAACTACAAAGAGGAATTGAATCATATTTGCATAAAATTTTTTTTAACAGTTTGTGAAAGTTTTTAAAGTTTCATAATTATTATGAAAGCAGAAACAAGGAAAAAAGTTGAAGTATAAAAGGATATGGTAAAAATCCATTGAATAAGGAGCTAAAATTCAGGAAGGCTTAGTTAAATCCAATAAAGTTCATTTAGAATCCATAAGAACAGGAAACAGAATATATATATATATATATATATATATATATATATATATGTTTCAAAATATAATTATCCACTGACATGTTTTTCATCGTCTTCAACTCATCAGTGGCTGAATGAGATTCGAAATCGGGATTCCATAGTAAGAAGCTATCTCGCGCGACTGTTGAATATATTATGATTGTTATTTTGTGTGTCGCACTTTCATCTTTTTTCTTCTGAATGACTGTCGTTTAATTGTTATGACCTTCCATTTCTTGTAATAAATAATTTTACCAAGAATTCTTCATAAGTTTTGGTTTTGGTTTCGGTTATAGCTGAAGGAACTCAAGTTATATATATATATATATATATATATATATATATATATATATATATATATATATATATGAGATTTTTCTTTTTTTTACATGGAGGTCACCACTTATCAAGGCCCAGAAGCCACTCGGGGATAAGGGTTATTGCGTGTACAGTAATCAATGGGATAGTATCGTAGTAATCATTAGTATTGGAGATTTGATAAAGTGTCTTACTTAAGGGGGCGGTTCATTAGGAATTTGTTTATATTGGACTTGAAGACATACAAGTTGTAGTCAGGTGGGAAGCAGGCAAACGAAAGAGAGTTCCACAGGCGTGCACTTCTAAGAAAGAAACTTTGTTCATGGAATCTACATTTTGATTTACGCATAGATAAAGAGTGGGGAAAATTATTGACAGTGGTTTTCAGCCAGATGGGTGTTTATCATGAAAGATTGGCGAGAGGTGATAAGTCATATATATATATATATATATATATATATATATATATATATATATATATGAGATAAGTCACAGATTAGAAATCAAGTGAGTTGTCCTGTCAGATATTACATTGCAGTAATACTTTCAGGACGATTCTAGCCAAAAAGTTAAAGCTCAATATTAAAAAATAGAACAAAATATAAAAGTTTAATGATTAAAGTTAAATTCTGTAGATTAAAATAGATTTAAAAGTATATTTAAGTTAAGAATTTATTGTTTAAAACAAGAAACATATGTTAAAATATTATATTTATTTACTTAATCCATAAATTTTCAATAATGGCTATATCATCAAAGGAAATGAAATGCAATTAGCAAAATGTTTTGCTAAGAATAAACAAGTATTTTGCTTTACAGCACATATATTGAAAATGTTATTTGAAAGTTATTTACATGGTGCTTAAAAGTCATAAAAAAAGGATATCATACAACCTGACCAGTCTATCGTGGAAGAGGACGACCATCTCATATGCCCTTTGAAATCACGGTATGGGACAATCAAATATTCTGGATATCACCTCAGATTTGGTATATGCTTCAAATCTATCGGATTACTCGAGCACCTCTGATTTTCCCTTTGGATCTCTATTCGTCCGACCTGGCAGTAATATCCCGGAAACTATTGAACTCCTGTCGTTTAATTGTTATGACCCTTCCATTTCTTGTAATAAATAATTTTACCAAGAACTCTTCATAAGTTTTGGTTTCGGTTATAGGTGAAGGAACTCAAGTTATATATATATATATATATATATATATATATATATATATATATATATTTTTTTTTTTTTTTTTTCCTTCATAAGTTTTAGTTTAAGATTTGATTCAAGCTAATGCACCCAAGTTATATGGATATATATATATATTTTTTTTTAAATCACAACTTCATAATATATAAGAATTGATGGAAAAATCGACTCTACAATAATATATAGGAAATTTGCATAAATTAGATATCATATTTAAGTGTATATTACGACCGGGTTACGCCGGGTATCCCTGGTAGCTTTGATAAATACTTTTTTTTAACAAAAGAGCTATAATAATATCAGAGCGTCTCCGTTTGCGCTGAACATCCGCAGAATGCCATCATCAATATATTACATATGAAAGAGTCCGCTGTAGAATTTCCACAGGTCTCGTTAGTCTTTAGTAAACTATTACATGTAATTATGTTTATGCAGATATTCTACATGATTTATACTTGTGTAATATTTGCATAAAAAGGTCGTAGCAAGCACAAACCTCTTTCTATATATATATATATATATATATATATATATTTGTTTAAAAAATTTTGCTTACCAAACTCCTCTGTTAGTTTTTGGTCTACAGACATGAAACTTAATATGTAGGGAAATTCGAGCCCATGCAAAACTTTATATTTAGGTTTTAGCCGGGCAAAATTGTTGCAAAAGTGTGAAAATTAAAGAAATGTAATTTTTCGGGTGACGGTTGAATGACGGCATTACGAATATGCATGCATAACGTAGTAGCTATTGGGTCATGTTTTAATTTTTAGCCTTGCAGCAAACATATCTTCATAGCTCAGGCATTAATATCAAAGGAGAAAGTAAATTGTAAGCTAAGCGTTTTGGTTTCAATGCTCGCTGGTGGTGCAGGAGTTTTTTTGTTTTTTTTTAAGCTTTTTAAATCATTTCTATGAACAAAGCTTCCTTCTTAGAACTGTACGCCTGTGGAACTCTGTTCCGTTTTCCTGCTTTCCAACTGACTACAATATGGTTGTCTTCAAGTCCAACCTGAACAAATTCTTGATGAGCCATCCCCTTAAGTAATCCAATTTATCAAATTTCCACTACTATCGATGACTGACATGTTCCCCTTGATCATTGTACGCTCATTAACCCTTATCCTCGAGTGCCCCTCGGGCCTTGATAAGTGGTGGCTCCTGTCTAAAAAAAAAAAAAAATTAAAAACAAAACAATCATTACTATATATTGGGCCCAATATAATATAATAATAAATACGAAATGTGCATTAATCAAAATATCATATTTAAGCATATTTTACAACCGGGCAATGCTGGGCGACCTGCTAGTAATTTTATAAAATCAACAGTATGTTTTGTACAGTGCAATGAAGACTACAATGTATTGTGGACTAACTCACTGCAGCAATTACTGTTAGTCATCAATAATATCAAATTTGTCATAAAAAGCTAGGGAGAAAAAGAAATTCCGCTAACAAAGGGTTAACTAAATGGTTACTCGTTTACATTCATGATCTTTTAAACTGACGCATTTCAGGTGAAAACATTATTACGTACTTATGAGTCATGGCGAAATTAGTTTAAACTCCAAAAATTACGAAAAATGATCCAGTAGATGATGTGTTAGAAGTATTTTAATTAAAAAAAAGTCAACCATAATTATGTTTCCAGATATCGTGCTTAAATATGGCGAGCTCTGAATTTAAATCAAGGGTTATCTCACCACCAATAAGAGAGTAGGCCGATGAACATGAAGGCGTAACGTCACTTCCTGATCAACTTGTAAGTATAGAAAGTTTCCGGTATTCAACCACGTGGTCACGCTAAAAGGCATAAAAAATATGGCTACCGATTGTGTTACCATGTCCATTTATCATAATAATAATAATAATAATAATAAACTGGTGTAGATGACATCGACTGGTGCCACACGAACTAGTTGTGAAGGGTCAGGGAGGATGGAAAGACAGAGGTGGGAGAGTACTAACCAAATCTCCACTGGAAGTGTGCAGTTCAAATCTGGTAACTTGGGGAGCCATTTTGTCACCCAAACCCCAGGAAACACCAATGGCCAATGCCAACGAGAAATCAGTGACAATAGCTGTTGCGATAACATCCAATCATCTGCACAAGTGGTCAAGAGGTGGAGAACACTGGAAATCTGGGGAGACTTGTTGTCACTTGGTCTCCAGGGAACACCACAGGTTACTGTCAGTAAGCGATCACTGATGATGGCCTGTGAGGCAACTAATACGCTACACATTTTGATGAAAAACAGGGGGAAAAAAATGGAAGAACAGAAAACCAAAACTTTAAATATAATTTCTGTATTTAAAGTAATAGTTATTTAAATATTTCAACATATAATCTTGCATAATAATTTACAGCTTCCCAATAAGGGACACTCTGGATAGGAACAAAAATAATCTCAGTCATGAAAGATTTCTCCTCCACTGACCGAGGACAGAAAAGGTAAAATGTAGCATCAAAACAGATACTACACTGTGATCTTGTTCCGAAGGCCAAAAAATATTTGTGCTTAATGTTTCTTTAATTGTTTGTTCCTAAATTCATGATTCAGTTTTATCAGTATTAAATTGTATATTGCTTTAAAATTACTTAATTTTACATAGATAATATTTTTTTTTAATTTTTTTTTTTTTTTTTACACAGTGATCACCACTTATCAAGGCCCGGAAGCCACTCAGGGATAAGGGTTATTGCAAGTACATTACGTTAGTGTGGAGATTTGATGAAGTGTTTACTTAAGGGGGCGGTTCATTAGGAATTTGTTAACATTGGACTTGAAGACATCCAAGTTGTAGTCCGGTGGGAAGCAGGCAGACGGAACAGAGTTCCACAGGCGTGCAGTTCTAAGAAAGAAGCTTTGTTCATGGAATCCGCGTTTTGATTTAGGCACACGTATTTATATTTTATATTGAATAAAGTTCAATTTCAGTATTAATCGTACTGTGTTCCTTTTTCTTTTTAAAAATGTTTTATTGCTCTTTTTCAAATGGCCCTCATATAGTACTGACAATCTGACAAATCTTACCTACATTGCCTGCAGATATTTTTCAGTTAACAGACCTTCTTCTTACTCTCGGTGGCCGTGGTTATCTCCCTTATTTGTCATACTGAATCGGTCAATTCTTCCACATAAAAAAAAAACAAAAAACAACAACAACAACAAAAAAAAACATACTATAAAACTCGATAATTGGATAATTTTTTTTCATATTTTTTATATTTTTTACTGGATCATTTTTCAAAATTTTGGGAAATTTATACTGATTTCGACATGACCGATGAATACGTCATAATGTTTTCACCCGAAATGCGTTAAAAGATCACCAAATCTACAAAAAGCACAATGTATATAGCACACGAACAGGGCTACGTTACTTCTGGAAGTGAGACCTTTTTTGAGGCGCGGTAACAATGACGCAATTAGTACACATCTATAGGTAAAGATATGCTGACATCGCAAATGGTAAATATAAATGCGGTCATAGTTTTATTATTGAAAAGAAAATGGGTCATTGCTTAAAAAACAAACAAACAAAAAACAAAGAATAAAACGAAATATTAAAAAGTAACCGGTTCAGTGTAGTCCACTAAAAAAAGAAAGATTATTTGAATATATAAGTGTGTGTGTGTGTGTGTGTGTGTGTGTGTGTGTGTATTACAATAAAAAAAATGCGAGCATAAAAAGTAATATCGCTATAATATAACTTATATGGTTAAGCTTAAACATGGAAAAGTAAAGGACTAGTTGTTAAAACTGGAAAAGAAAAGGGACAAGATATTCTAGTAAAAAATATAATAAATTTACAACTTAAAATATTGCAGCATTAAGAATTGATTATACAATGTTATAAGTTGAATTAAAAAAAAAATTCTTAATGCTGCAATATTTTAAGTTATAAATTTATTATATTTTTTACTAGAATATCTTGTTCTTTTCTTTTCCAGTTTTAACAACTAGTCCTTTACTTTGCCATGTTTAAGCTTAACCACATTACTTTTCATGCTCGCATTTTTCTATTGTAATCCATGATTTTTCCAGGCTTTCAATAAATTCCCTTGTTCTTTGTTTAATTTCAGTCTTATTTTTTGCCCCCATGAACACATATCTAATAACAACGTACGGCACTCGTCTGCTTTCAATAAAATCCCCCAATCATTTCCCTTTCATGCTTTTATTCCCTGTTTTGCTTGTTACTCCTCTTTTCAAATTAGTAGCAAAGGTAGTCGCTGAAGCGACATGGTTGCTATGGAAACCAGTCATAAAAAGCGTCGCTCACCTCCTTACATATTTTTATGATTCTGAACATCAGAAAGTTCATCATAATTTTTGTTTTACTGAACGAAAATTGAAAAAAAAAATGTTTTCACCATATAGCTGAGAAGGTGATTTATAAACTGTAATAATTGTTTGAAATTTAGTCAAAAAATGAGTAAGCAGTGAAGCTTTAAAACAGTTCTAAATGACTCAAACTGCAACTTAACCATATATCCAAACGCTACCATGTTTGAATATATATATATATATATATATATATATATATATATATATATATATATATATATGTATATATATATATTGGTGTTGGGACGATTAATCAGAGTCAGAATCAAGAATTGGAAAAATCGACAAATTTGGGGGTATCGGAATCGAAAAAATTAGTTCCTAGTTTCCGATGCCAAAACGATTCTTTTAATTGTCTTTTTTATTTGATTTTGTTTAAAGTAAAATTTTCCATTGCTGGTAATAATGATAAAATAATAAATGTTCATTGATTTTTAAATACTTATAAAGCTAAAATTCAATAGATCATCCTCCACAAGTGTAATTTTATGTTTACGAAAATATCTGCATATCTAACATGTGTTTTTTTTTATGGAAATCGGGGAAAATAACAACTATATAGTTAAATATTTAGAGATTTGTAAAGAATTGGAATTGGAATCAGTAATTGTATCAGAATCGGGAATTTAGTATGGAATCGTAATTGTAACAGAATCGGGAAAAATATTGGAATCGTCCTATGACTAATATATATATATGTTTACATATATTATTTATTAGAAAGTAAATAGTTATATTTGGTTTCTATAGTACAAGCAACCATCTGTTTCAGTCAATGAGATTTCATCAGGCGAATCTGAATCGGGGACTGAATGACGATCAACAAATGACATTTCTGAATTTTTGAAATGAGGATTGGTTATATGTATTATTATACATCGGACTACTGTTCTCATCTTGAGTGTGATATACCCTCCGAACTTCTTCAGGTGTATCTTGTCGAACTCGGGAATGTTTCTGTTGAACTCGGGAATTTTGACGGAATTTCAAGCGGAACCCTTTGTCTACATCATGGGGGTAGCGTGCTCTTGTTCCATCAGCCATGACTGGATAGAGGTCCTAAGTCACTCGCAAATGTATATTTCGGTCGCCCACACTGAGGATTGAACCTTCAACCTTTAGGAGAATATCACTTATACAATTGATTTTTCCTGTACTCTAACCACTGCGCCACACCTTGCGGACAATTCTAGTACGAATTTTAGGAGCCATAAACCTATTTTAAGAAACATTTGTGAAAATCACACTCAAGATAAGAACAGTAGTCCGATGAATAATAATACATGATCAACGAATGTTTCACACTCCTATATTTTTGTTGGCATCAAAATCAGTGAAATCGACCAATGTTTTTTTTTTTTTGTTTTTTTTTTAATCAAATCGATTGATTGCCTGCTCTAATCATCAGGCAATCCTGAATCAGGGATGGTTCATGGTCGCCAGATGAAGTCTCATTGACTGAAACAGACGGTTGTTTGTAGCGATCAAATGTAACCGTTTACCTTTTACTAAAATAAAATATATATATATATATATATATATATATATATATATATATATATATATATATACTAGCAGTTCAGCCTGACTTTGTTCGGGCCCTACATACTGTTCATAACTTCATGTGCATATGTGTATATATATTAAAAAGTTTGACTTGTGCCCAGTCAACCTACATCTAAAATTTAAAGTGTTTAGACTCAAAATTGGCGGAGGAGTTTGGTAGAGTCTGCAAAGGTCAACTCTTTCAACTTTGACTTCTTGGCAGCCAAATTTTCGCCCAAAAACTGATTAAAAAGCTTGTTGCATGTGCATATACCCTTTATGTAAAATTTCAAATGTTTAGACAAAAAATTGGTTGAATATTTTGCCAGAGACCACAGAGGTCAAATCTTTTAAAATTTGACACCTTGGCAGCCAGATTTTCGGCCAAAATCTGATTAAAAAGCTTGCCCTATGTCTGAATACACTTTATGTAAAATTTCAAATGTTTAGAGCCAAAATTCATCTTGTTCTGTTCGTTTGTTGCTAACGCTCCGCTGTCATTTCAAATGCAGGAACGCTGAGTTTTGTAATTGTATCCTCGATAATTACTGCCTTCCATAGTTGTTGTCTTACCACTTCTTTAAAAAGTGTTTTTAAACCTACTTATTCTTAACATAATGTGAACGATTCGTGCATGCACAATCATGAAACAGCTGACAAACAGATAAAAATCAGATGATCCCCCAAGTTCCGCATGAAAACAGATTTAAAAGTTTTCCACATGTCTGAATACCCTATAAACCAAATTTTAAGTCTGTAGATCAAACACTCATTGAGTATATAGGTTGAGAATTGTCTTATCACACACATTCTCACTTTTATAGATATATAGATAGTTTATCACTTGACCCGATTTGGCGTTGCCTGAAAAAATTCTTAAAAGCTGTCCAACACATACCAGTATGTAAAATTTTGGTGTATATTTGGAATATTGTGATCATCTTGATGCTTGTTTCCCCTGCAGCGTTTAACATTTTCTACAATTAAGGAAAAAGCATTAGGGAAACAAACGTTTATTTACTAAAATCTATATTATATTTATCTTAGTCTGTCCGTCTGTTTGCCTGTCTCTCTGTTTGTATGTCCATTCCACTTTTTCTCAAAAACTACTGGGTCGATTTGCCTGAAATTTTGTATGGACCTTTGTTATGATACGGTGCAACGAACTAAGTATTATGGCATCCGTTTGATGTACAGTTAGAGATTAATAGGGTTTAGTATTTAATGCGAAAGTCAGCACAAATTTAACCATATTCAACCATCAGTTTGACATAAAGCACTCATTCTAAATCAACAGGCTGTAACTTTTGCTTGTTTTTAACGGGATAAAAGTTTAGTTTAATATAATAATAAAAGATGGATTTCTTTGGTCTGCGATGCTTAAGGTGGAAATCAAACTTTTATCGCTAAACGCGCAGTCTGAATGGACTCAACTTAAGAATGTCTATTTTAAGTTGGGAACTGCACGCATGAACGAATCAATGCATTTGTCCGACAAATGATTAGGAATAGTTTTTCCCTCCTTACGAGTACAGTTATTTAGGTATCCGTAATTCTACAGTTTGGCAAAATATAGATTGGATTACTGTAAAAACTGTCTGGGCTCTCCAATGCCAGGTGTTTGCTTTTTAGACAATTTTAAAGATACTGACAGATATTGAGGTACATGTGTTAAACAACTGCAGCTAACAACCTCACACCACCACTACCTTAAGATGTGAAAGGATATGGGCTAGCCAAATCCGGCCCTCAAACGAATTTTGTTTTGCCTTATTCAAAGCAAATTTGTGAGAATTTTGTTTTACCTTATTAAGGGCTCAATCTATATAAATAAAACAGTAGATATATACATGTATGTCTGTCTGTGTGTATGTAAATATTTAACCGATAAACTCTTAAACTACTGGTGATAATACTTTTTTATTTACAAAGGAATAACCACTTATCAAGGCCCAGAGGCCACGCGGGGATAAGGGTTAAAGAGTGTAGTGGTCAAAAGGACAATATCATAGTAATCGTTAGAAGTGTAAATTTGGTAAATTGGATTACTTAAGGGAAACGGTTCATCAAGAACTTGTTTACATTGGACTTGAAGATGACCATATTGTTTTTCAGCTGGAAAGCAGGTAAACGGAAGAGAGTTCCACACGTATGCAGTTCTTAGAAAGAAGCTTTGTTCATGGAATCTACATTTAGGTTTAGACACAGATAAAGAATGGGCGAAATTATTGATAGTGTTTACAGTCAAACGAGTGTTTCTCGTGAATGTTTGGCTAGGGGGACCATAGATTGGAGCTCAGACGAGCACTTGCCATGAAAATAGCGATAAAATAGAGACAGAAATTAGCAAGAAATAGCAATCATACACCAAGGATGGTTTGTAACGAGTAAAATCTTTGTTTGGATGAATGAATAAACGATGAAATATGTCGGCAAATTGAAATGCAAAATATTCATTTCAACTTAACGACATATTTCTACTATTTTTGCATATGTGCAAATTCAATCATAGGTTTAATTTTAATTTTTTCTTATCTGTATGTCAGGTCAGCTCAAATGATAGGGAACGTGGCGGGAAAGCTAATTGACGGAATGCGAGTGGAGCGCTAAAAGTTTTGGTTTCGATTTTAGCTGATGGCACCAAAGTCATTTCTTAAAAAAAAAAACTTTTGAAATCAGAACTATATATTAGGTGCAATATAATATTCAATAGAAAATTACTCATGTGGTTTATCATTTCGTCTCTTTGTGTACAGAGTCTACATTTACTGTTTTTCCATGTTTTATCTATTTTAACTTTAATGTGAAGACTAAAGGACGAAATACTAAAAACAAAATTGCTGGATGAAATTCCGTTATTTTTTTGTAACCGGTGTTTGTTTCGCCTCAAAAGTAAATACATAATTAAAAGATTTGTTGCGATGTTTTATTTTTCTAAACACCAATATTCGGTCTAGGTGGAACCATGGAGAAGCACCTCAATTTTTATCTAGAACGTGCTTGAAAACCAAGCGAAGTAGATATTTTATGAATCCCTATTGTAAAATTGAGTTGATTGACGAGATTAAAATTTTATCATTTTTTTTTTACTTCTGAATTTTCAAACTGAAATTAGGATAAACGCTGTTCACAAGTTCAACCTCTCACCACACAATATTGTTCAATTAATTGAGAACTTATATTTCACAGGAAACGAAAATACTTCGCAGTTTTCTTCCGTTTTTTAAAAGTTCTTGAGTTCAGAAATTTTCTTCTTCTTCTTCTTCTTCTTCTTCTTCTTCTTCGCCTTTTTCTTCTTCTATGCCTTCTTTTTACTTCTTCCTTTTCTACCTCTTTTTTTCTGTCACTTCTTTTTCCTTTGCTTGTTAGTTTTCTTCTTCGTCGTCATTTTCTTCTTTTAATTAATTTGTTCCTTTTTTTTCTCCCTTCCTCTTCTTTCTTTTGTTTCTCCTCTCTTTTATTCCTCTTTTCTCTCACCTGTTTTTTAAATTCTTTCTTTCTTCTTCGTTTTCTTTTCTTCTTTCCCTTCTTTTTCTGCTGGGTTCTGTACTTTCCCGCCCTTTTCCGCTTTCCGATTTCTTTTTTTTTCGCCTTTTTTTCTTGCCCCTTTTATCTCTTACTATTGTTCTTCTTCCATTTATTCATTTTATTTCTCCTTCTTCTTCCCTCGATTTCTTCTTGCTTTTCTTCTCATACTTCTTTTTCTTTTTTATCTTCGCTCTTTTCCTTTCTTTTCCTCCATCTTACTACTACTACTACTGCTTTCTTCTCCTCCCACTCTCCCTCCGCCTCCTCCTCTTCCTCCTCCTCTGCATTGAATTGTAATTGAAAAGTGTTCCCACCCAAACGCCCACGTAACACTTGTATTTGCTGTCCTTTTTGCGACCAATTGTTTCTCTTTTCCTTCTCTGCTTTTTCTTTTTTTCATTTTGTTTCTTTCAAATAGTGTTGACAGATAAAATTAAGAGATAGGATTTCGCATGCCTCTACAAAGCTTAATTAATCCATGGCTAGTCTACCAAACGGCAAAAATTACCCCCCCCCCTCTCTGTCTATCTTAATGGACGTTTATACATAATTACGTTCATCCATTAGTACCTTCAGTTATATTGAAAACCTGGGAACCTCAGCCCGCAGGGTTAAAGATATCAAATTTGACCAGTTCATCAGCCAATGATAACGTAACAATAGTGTGACTCACAATCCATATATGCGTGTATGCGTGTGTAATTGAACACTCGTGTTATTCTTTATTATAAACCTGAATTACACATACGCACATACCCTTACATGTATATAACTACACACGCACACACACATATACATACACGCATATACATACATACATACATACATACATACATACATACATACATACATACATACATACACGCACATAGTTATACACACATATATAATCACATATTTCTACTATTATATAAAGGTCACGTTGTGTGTGCGCGTGTGAGTTCCTTCCTTATAGATTTCGAAACGGCTGACTCTATCCTTTGCAAATTTCACACAAAGGTCATTTATATGCCTGGCAGTGCTCGTAGATATATTTTCTACAAAAATTCATCCGATAAGTATCGAAAATCGAAAAAATCCGATCCTAAAATTGTTTTTTTTTATAGATTAAAAAGAAGAATTTTTACAGGGGAATTTTTATACGCTACATCGGCAAGGGAGATAATAAAATCTTAGCAAATTATTTTTTCTTTAGGAAAAAATAAACAGCATTATTGACATTTGGAAATATAAGTGAGTGGAGGAGCATTCGACTACATATCGAATGATCCCCTGTTCAAGCCCAGGTGTATCTCACCATTTTATTTTATTTTTTTTTTATTAATGAGTTCAATTTACGATAAAAGATGAACGACATTATCATCATTATTTATTTATTTTTTTTTACATTGTTTATTTATTTATTTTTGCAAAATAGTCCACCGGACAAATTATTCCTCGTAATATATAATATTCAACAGAGGATTGATTCTATAATAATACATACGCAATCTGCATAAATTAAAATATCATGTTTAAGCGTATTGTACGACCGGGTGTCGAGCTAGTATATATATATATATATACACGCGCGCACACACACACACACACACTTTTTTCTTATTTTTTGCGAACTTTAAATAAGTCCATTTCCTTTTATTAATTTTTTTTCGTACCAAATCGTTTTTCACTCCATAGAAAAAAAGCGTGTAAGACGTATTTCATAAAAAATATGAATAAAATATTATGAGTGTGAATTAAATACATTTTCTGATGAGAGAGAGAGAGAGAGAGGGTGTGAGAGAGAGAGGGTGAGAGAGAGAGAGAGATGGGGGGGATTACATACTAGACGTCATCAGCACAAACTAACACGAGGATATTTCACGCTACAAGTAAACACTACTCAATAATTCAAAATGCACCATCATGTAACATCGTATTCGAAGACCAAATAAGATCCTCTTGACACGGTTATACATTGACTCATACGATCTTCAAGTGATGCTACCTCTAGTAACAGCACGTAGCTGGATACTCCACCAGCTTATATGGATTCTCATTCTGTAATCCGGCAAGACCAATAGAACACAAGAAAGACATGTACTATAACGTAGTCAGTTGGAGGAAAATTAACATTATTCGAGACCTTACTGACTCAAATTTTAATAAAGCAATAATTATTCTATCATACCTACAGACACGAGTGTTTCATGCTTTCGTAATCATCGGTTTAGGATGACAATACCTGCCGATCGGGAGATTATATATATATATATATATATATATATATATATATATATATATATATATATATATATATAAAGGAACAAACTGTATTATGTGTTCATCAACGTTTCGTCTTTATTTCGAGACTTCCTCTGGGCGAAATAAAGACGAAACGTTGATGTGAAAACATAATACTGTTTGTTCCTTTTTATTTCTCTATTTTGTCGGAATACTATTTCCATTATTTTCATCATATATATATATATATATATATATATATATATATATATATATATATATATATATATATATATATATATATATATGCGCGCGCGTGTGTGTGCGTGTGCGTGTGTGTGTTTGCGTCCCGTACAATGAAACGGAAACTGGCGTAATGAAAAATTAAGAAATCTATCTCTCATATTAATAAAAAGAAATCGTTAATTAATTCTAAGTAGTATCAGTTAATAGATAACTTTTTAAACAAATAAGTATACCTAATTTAAACAATTATTCATTCATTGTAATAATTAGGCTATTATAGATATTATAGATTTAACCATTGTTAACGTAATCTTAAGCAATAAATATTAAATATTTCTAAATAATAGATTTAAAAGAAAGTATTATACAAAGATATTTTTAGTGTTGATTAAAACAATATGGACACGTTACATGAATACGTTAATAAGGTGTTAAAGTTCTTATTCTTCTGATAAGTTAGGGCGGAAAATATTCAAATATTAAGATAATAATCATATGATTGTTTCTGCACTACGACACAGGTGCTATCAAGAATTGAAATTTTAACACGCTGAAAATGATAAGCGGTAAGAAGAAGACCATCTTGGAATTTGGAATATAAACTTTTTGGAATTTATTTGTGTATATATATATATATATATATATATATATATATATATATATATATATATATATATATATATATATATATATATATATATATATATACGTTTTATTTTTTATTACCGTATTTTTCTGTTAATTTACATTATTGTTTCGGCTACACGATCGTTTTTTTGCCGTCATGTAGCTTCCTCAGACTTTTACAGAAATGTTCGTTTATGGTGGAATGAAAAAGTGAATGTATGTATACGCATATATATATGTAGGTATGTATATATGTATATATATATATATATATATATATATATTTAAATAAGGGAGTAGTCACCAACAATGTGTATTTTTTAACATTATTTTATTATTCCGTGTCTTGGTTTTTCATTGAGAATTATGTTTGGATCATTGTAATAATGTTTTTAAGTCATTGAAATCGTTTACGCGCGTTTCAGACGGTCTGTGATACGTCCTCGTCGGAAATTATTTTCAAAAAAGTATTTAATGAAACTAAAGTAAGTCATAGATCTTACTTGTTAACAAAAAGTGAAGCAGAGGGAATACGGTGAAGAGAATATATATATATATATATATATATATATATATATATATATATATATATATATATATATATACGGTGAAGAGAATATATATATATATATATGTATGTATGTATTTATATGTAAATATGCATATATGTATATATGTATGCATATATATGTATATATATGTATTTATATATATGTATCTATGTGCATGTATATGTACATATGTATACATGCATATATATGTATATATATGTATATATGTGTGTGTGTGTGTGTGTGTGTGTGTGTGTGTGTGTGTATGCGTATATGTATATATAAAATAATGACAGTATAGCTCCATTCCAAGTTCCAAATATTTATTTTTCCAACCAAATTCTTTCAGCATTTCAAAATTTCGGCACATTTTCTACAGATCAGTTTCGTTATACAAAAAAAATCGTATTATTATATTTATATGGAATCTTTTCATGCGCATATTCTTCAGGAAAAAAAAAATGAAAATATTATGTATATATGTATATACATATATATATATATATATATATATATATATATATATATATATATATATATATATATATATATATATATAATAAATTGAAGCTAGCGAAGAATATGTCTTTAACAAAGCAAAATCTATCTAGATTAGAATCAACAGTTAAGAGAAACAAATTAAAGATGAAGAATAAAACTTGTATATAACTTTATTATCTGATCAGATCGACTCCTTGTCTATTTTATGATACAATAAAGTTATATGTAACTTTATTCTTCATGTTTAGTAGTAGTAATAATAATAATAATAATAATAATTATATATATATATATATATATATATATATATATATATATATATATATATATATATATATATATAGTAAGTTATAACATATATTTGGCAATTAAGCTACATAGAATATTCCACGTTCCATCCACGCTAGGATTCATCAGGCTTATGCATAAGCCTGATGAATCCTAGCGTGAATGAAACGCGGAATATTCTGTGTAGCCTTATTGCCATATATATTTTATAATTTACTACCTAGCTCTACCTACGTATTTAGCACTGTTGAAGTAAATACTTAAAGTTTACGCATAAATTTATACTTTTGTATATTAATTTATGCGATTAAATGAAGTAGTCACACACACACACACACACACACACACACACACACACACACACACTCACACACTCACACACATATATGTTTAAAGGTTATGAGGGCTTTTTTGAAGCATGAAAACGATGTTACTTTTTGTATTTAATATTTATATTGTTATTTGTTTTTATATTTCAAGCGGACATCCGCTCTTGGTTACAAAAAAAGTATCGAAATGAAAAAGAAAACCGTGGAAAAATCTGGAAATTTTCTAGTATGGACAATGTTCATTCCGAGCAGTCATGTTCGAAAAAGTTCAGGTGGATTATTTTAGCCATTTGTGGAAGAAGATTTTATATTTTTTTTATTGTTATGCTTGTCATGCTTCCAAAAACCCTCATAACCTTTAAATCACTATCCTAGAAGCATATGTGGAATTTTAACATTATATATATATATATATATATATATATATATATATATATATATATATATATATATATATATATATCACATATATATCACAGTAGAAACCCGGAATACGGTGGCCCCAGGATACAGTGTCCCCTCGATACGTTTTTTTCAGGTTACGATGTGGAATACGATGTTTTTCCGGCCCATGGCGGTTGCAGACATTTTACGGCTTTGTCCTTTTCTGTTTTTTTTTTTTTTGAAAGACTTTATTTCCTTGTACCTTTTAGTCGTTGTTTGAACTCCCTTCCTTGAACATTCCATCCTTCACAAGATAAAGCAACGATTGGTGCTCTTTTAATCTCTGGAAACTGCTTCTTTTGAAGGCATTTTCAATTAAATATACTATTATAGCACTGGAAGGAATCAAATATTACCTGAAAAAAATAAGAAACAACTTTTATTATGACATTGAATCATTTTTAATATTGGAAGGAATTTAGTATGGAACTCAGCTAAAACTCTTGAAAGACGCTTTAAAGCAAATAAACACTACAATTCACTGTTAAATATTTTGCATTTGCTTTCAACTGTTCATTGTACAATTCTTATATATATATATATATATATATATATATATATATATATATATATATATATATATATATATAAGAATTGTACATATACATATATATATATATAAGAATTGTACATATATAAGAATTGTATATATATATATATATATATATATATATATGATTGTTGAGCTGGATTAAATCCGACGATATGAAATAAAATGGAGGTGGAAGGACCTGGATACTCAACGTTTCGCCCGATTTATGCGGGCTTCTTCAAGACCATCCCTCTTGAAGAAGCCCGCATAAATCGGGCGAAACGTTGAGTATCCAGGTCCTTTCACCTCCATTTTATTTCATATATATATATACAATTCTTAATAAGCCTGACGAATCCTATAGTTGGATGAAACGCAGAATATTCAGTGTAGCTTAATCGCCATATATATTTTATAAATTACTATATATGTATATATATATATATATATATATATATATATATATATATATATATATATATATATATAAACACCGCTTATCAATTTCCTAATTCAAAATCAGAAGCCGTCATTAAGCGGGCTGTTGTTTTTTTGCTAGTAAAATTGGTAGTTCAACGGAATGATTCCATCTTGGTCGAGACAACATCCCGGTCGAAATGCTGAAGGTCGAAAGCACGACGAACGCAATCGTATGATCAATAGTTGTAATGGAACTCCGATTCCACACGATCGGATCGATAGTATCCTGTTATTCTTATACGAATGGAAGGACAATAAATCAATACGTTATATATTATCGTGGCTTCTGTCTGTCTGTCTGTCTGTCTCTCTCTCTCTCTCTCTCTCTCTCTCTCTCACACACACACACACACACACACACACACACACACACACACACACACACACACACACACACACACACACTCTCTCTCTCTCTCTCTCTTTTTGATTACCGAAAGGATGAAACTCTAGTGTATGTATCAGAAATACTTACAGTAATAATTATGTCAGCCCCTTTAAGAACTCAGTTCTTATTGGTGAGCACTCTCGCTGTTAACATTAGACGTGTGATTTGTTCCTTGCTGATGGAGTCAGAGATGGCTTCGTGGCCGGGTTCGAATCTCCCGACCGGCTGTAATCGCGAGCACGCATACGCACACGCACGCGCGCGCGCACACACACACACACACACACACGCACACACACACACACACACACACACACACATATAATTATGGCGCCTTTTACATTAAACGTGTTTTTTCTCTTCTAATTTTATGTTTATTTTCTTATTGAAACCTTATTATTCTATTATTGTAAATATTTAATAATTTATTAGTACCTTTGACGTACGTACGTGTATCATGGTTTATTTTTTCAAGATCAAAGTGTAGTATCTGTTGTTCAGATGCTGCACTTCCATTTCTTGTTCTCTTTCAGTGGAGGAAGAGCCCTTCACGATTGAGACAATTTTTTTTATTTTTGTACCTTTTCTCCACGTTAAAAAACGACCCTGGTGTCTAACTCTGTCCCGTGGGGAGGCATTGTAAATAGGTACAATAATATCACGGGGTATCCATTCACGCTGAACGCCCGTAGAATGCCCAGCAGCAATATATAACATATGAAAAATGCCGCTGTGGAACTTTCACAAGCCCCACTATATAACTATATTACCAACAACATATATGTCTATAAGTATATCTATATATATAACTATATATATAACTATATATATATATATATATATATATATATATATATATATATATATATATATATATATAACTATGTATACATTTAAAGGAGATTAGAACAATAGTCTAAAGAGCAGAATGTATTTTAATGTAATAGTAAAATTACTAATTTAATTAAAATACAGGAAAAGAAAAAGTTTCATAAGTTGAAAAGCTACAATTGACATCCATATGAATGCTTTGTCGTTGATTATTGATTTCAAAAGGCGAAGAATCAAAAGATACATCTACCTTACTTTTAATGCTAGGTTTATTTATGGTGTCTTTTACATATAGTAAAAACCCTTCCCAATACTTTTGCTGATGAGGAAACTTTGTTTTTTTTAAATACTATATGTAAAAATTATTGTCCGTGGCTTAATGTCTACCACAATAAAAACATTGTTTTCCGAAACGATCGTACAAATTATTGACTTTGCTGTTGTTCCTTCTTGTGAAACGGATGTTTAATTTAATTCTAATTTGAATTTTAAATTATCAATCACATTACTGAATAACTATATATATATATATATATATATATATATATATATATATATATATATATATATATATATATATATATATAACATTTCTCTCTCTCTCTCTCCCTCTCCCTCTCTCCCCCCTCTCTCTCTCTCTCTATATATATATATATAACATTTCTCTCTGTCTCTCTCTGTCTCTCTCTGTCTCTCTCTCTCTCTCTCTCTCTCTCTCTATATATATATATATATATATATATATATATATGACTACTTCATTTAATCACATAAATTAATATACGAAAGTATAATTTTATGCGTAAATTTTCAGTATTTACTTCAACAGTGCGCAATACATAGGTAGAGCAAGGTAGTAAATTATAAAATATATATGGCAATTAAGCTACATAGAATATTCCGCGTTTCATTCTCGTGAGAATTCGTCAAGCTCATGCCCTGTCGTAAAATACGCATGAATATTTTATTTTATTCAATGCAGAATTCTCATCTGTTATATACAGAGGAGCTGCCTGTGTGTGTGTGTGTGTGTGTGTGTGTGTGTGTGTGTGTGTGTGTGTGTGTGTGTGTGTGTGTGTGTGTGTGTGTGTGTGTGTGTGTGTTCGTATGTCTGCGAAAAACTTTTGTCATCCGCATCTGATCAGGTCGAAACAAGTACAATCTGAAAGAGCAATGCCTCGGATCGCGTAATTAACTAAAACTATGCTTTAAAAGCTTATTGTGCAGCGTCATGCGCCATAAGCATTCGTAGCCGTGTGGGCAAATACGTTTATCCCTAATTGTTTGCCGCTTTCCCATCTTTCGCGTTTCATCGTCGAACCTTGCCGCCGCGGCTCATTTGTTTTTTTTTCGGTCGCACAGACACTCTTTGTTAATTTGATTGAAAGAAAAGTTATTTTGTTTAATTAATTTATTTATTTTATGATTGTTTTTTTTAATTTTTTTTTTATTATTATTATTATTATTATTATTATTATTATTAGCACACGGACAAAAAATGTGCTCAATATTCAGAGAATAGCTTCTTCTCTTCATCTGGTTGTCACGTACTTATTCTTTTTGGAGGGCGGTTACATTTTCGTGTTTTTATCCGTTTTTAAGTATCTTTTATTTTTGAAATTGTTATGGGGGTATCGGCGTTGCCCACGATGGAGTTGACACATAATAATGAAAAACTTCCCAATACCTATAGTATAGCAGGTGTGCCCAAACGGAACTTCATGCGGACCCGGGCAACGCCGGGTAATGCTAGACAACCATGCTAGTCACGTACTCATCAGATGTTTACTTAAAAAAAAACTTATAAAAAGACCATTTTGGACAACTTACATTTTTTAATCAGTTCATATGCGTGTCACGTGAGTAGAGTGGTAACATCATCAGCTTTGAATGCTACAGTTTTGCTTTCGGTTTCAATTCTAGCTGATGGCACCCAAATACAATTTTTTTTTTTTTTTTTTTTTACTTTTGAAATCACGACTCTATAATAATCTAAATAAAAATCTGGACAAATGAAAATATCATATTTAAGCGTATTTTACGATCGGACAAAAGCAACGTCGGACAACCATGCTAGTTTATAAGACACGCACTCATCAGTTGTTTCCTTAAAAAAAAAAAAAAAAAAAAACTTATAAAAAGACTATTTTGGGCAACTTACATAGTTCATGTAACCGACACACTGTGTTCCTTCTCAGTAACGAAGATTATGGTATTTCGTATTTTTTGTGCTATTATTATTGTTGCATATTTATTTTACTTTTAATTTAAAGTTTTTCATCCGTTTGTTCTTTATGTATTCTACCATTTTTCGACTTCTATTGTTAAGTTATATTAATTATTGTACTAATAATTTATTTCCCAGTTAAAGTGTTCTTAGTGATTGGCCTTAGATACGAAACTTCATATATGAGAAAGATTTTTAATCCATTACGATTGGTATATATAAACGGACTACGTTTCAAGTAAATGATTAACATGTCCCCACACACACGCGCGCATATATATGTATATTTATATATACACGTATACATATATATATATATATATATATATATATATATATATATATATATATATATATATATATATATATATATATTATTAACTGTTTGATCATATTATAAGCTCTATTTCCTATTTGGTTTTATCGAGCTTTTATATCTGGCTGAGATAATTTTATAAATATTAATTCTTTAATATTTATAATTTACTTTAATTTTACCATCTTGGATCATTTTGGTAAATTCAATTGTAATTTTCATTTTATATATATATATATATATATATATATATATATATATATATATATATATATATACACACACACACATTTTGACATTTAAGAATAAATGTTTAAATTACAACTGTCTTTCTCGCGGTTAACATTAGCCGTGGGATTTATTTCCTTGCTAATGGAATCTGAGATGGCTTCGTGTCCGGGTTCGAATCTTCCGACCGGCTGTAATCGTGGCTTCCTGCACTGATGATTCTGCAAGTATGAAACACTAGTGTTTGTAGGCATTTTAAAATAATTATAGTAATAATGATATATATATATATGTGTGTGTGTGTGTGTGTGTGTGTGTGTGCGTGCGTGCGTGTGCGTGTGTGTGTATTATGTACAAATAATTTTGATAATGTGTTCCACCTGAAGCTCGTCACACGTAAAAAGAAAGATTTTTTTTCAATTGTGGTAGCTAAACAAGTTCTTACTTTTGTTATATCGCATATCCCTCCATATCTTCATGAATAAACCGGAAACCAGCAATGGCGACGCTAGGACAAATCTGTTCGTCGGTACAACGCAAATGAACACAATAAATACACATGACAACTTCAAATCCCATTTCTTTAGATACACATTAGAATAACTCGCACCTTCTTCAACAAAGAAAACCGCCAGAGAAAGCCGCACAGCAAAAGAAAAAAAAAATACAAAACACAAACATCACAGTAAATGCAACTCCTAAGCATATAAACACCAATATATAATTCACAAAACATTGAAACCTCACAACACCGACTAGATTATATTCACAATTTTATTAGCTTCAAATCGATATAACTCATGCATACATACACTAAACAGACGGTTCACTACAACACATTATAGCACGAAAAGCAAACACAATCAAAAAGCAAACTCAAGCCAACGATTAAAAATAACCTTCTTTGCTTCTTACTACGTCCGCATCATGACTATAAAAATATCAGACGCGGAGCCAACTACGCACAGCCAGCATCGCCCACCGCTACCATCTCACCCGCGATCTTGATACAAACCTCTTTCCTTCTTCGGCTGATACCAAATCATCACCTCTCACCAACCCTGCGCTAAGGATCGCCGCACACGCTAAACCACATTTCTGCCATCACCGCCCCGCACCCAACCAAACCCAAAGAAACTTTGATCGTTGACGAGTTTATCTCAACGCTCGGCCAGCCATCCTAATGACGACGCCTTAAATCTCTGATTTGGTGACAAATAATATATATATATATATATATATATATATATATATATATATATATATATATATATATATATATATATGTGTATATATATATATTATTTGTCACCAAATCAGAGATTATATATATATATATATATATATATATATATATATATATATATATATATATATATATATATATATATATATGACCTTACTCGGTCGTCTGGATTTTTCTTGCAATTATACGCTTGTTTATTTCACTCTGAATGTCTTACAAGCACGAAACATAAGCTGGAGAATAAAATTAGATTAGATTTGGTTGATATATTTTACTATATTGGTGTCACATTTTCCATTGAATGGTTGACCTTTATAATTGGGTAATTTTCTTTTAGTTTCATTTTACTTCAGTTGAAGTTCTTAAAAATCAAGGAGCGCCTTCATAGGGACTAAAACTTCATCTCCGTATGAAATGCATAGATATTCAAATATTCGATTACACTTCTCTTTTATATCTCAAACGTTGAGTTAGTAAAGAAGTTTGTAATATTGACTTTCCTCTCACTTAAGGTTGTAGATTCCGTGCTAGAAGCGTTGATTAAAGTTTAAAATGAATACGTTATTACATGCGTTTGAAAGCGAAATCATGACGCAATTATATGTGGATAAGCAATATTTATTGTTTAAAATTAATATATTCTGAATAATACATTTTCTTTCTTTTTTCTTTCTTTTTCTTCTTTCTTGCGATGGTGTTAAGCTTCTAACACAGAATCTACAACCTTAACTGAAAATCGTGCAGCCTACGCCATTCCGACATTTCAAACAGCTAAGAACAACAGCGCGGACTTTCGTTTAATAACTTTCTTATCAAACTAAACACCATGGCAAGAAAGAAGAGAAAGAAAAAAAAGAAAGAAAAAAGAAAGAAAATGTACAAAATTCTGAAGATGAAGTATTATTTCGAAATAAATTCATTTTAAACAATAAATATTGTTTATCCACATATAATTGCGTCATGATTTCGCTTTCAAACGCATGTAATACGTATTCATTTTCTTCTCACTTATTGACAAGTTAACTACGTTCATGGCATATTCTTCTTTTGGTCTCTTGGTCTTACTAGATTCCAGGACAAGAGTTCATCTAGTCTGGTGGAGTATCCAACTTAGTGTTACTATAAACAACACCATTTAGAGAAGATGCAACGATCCTCGTATTAGCCAGTGTAGGGTAACAATATCGAGGATAATTTATTTTGACTTTTAATATTTAGTCAGGGTTTAATTGTAGGGGAAAGTGTCATCATGACAGAGTTTCCTGACAAACCGAAGTACAGAGATCTTAAACACCTGAAGACAGCATCTAGCAGGCATTTAAATGTGGCATAGGTGTTTCGTTCTCTCTCTTTTTCTCCCTCTCTTTCTTTCTCTTTCTCTCTCTCTCTCTCTCATTCTCAATCTTTTCTTGTCAATCTTTCTTTCTTTCTCTCTCATTCTTTCTCTTTCTTTTTTCTATCTCTCTCTCTCTTTCTTTCTCTCTTTTTCTTTTTCTCTCCCTTTTCCTTTCTTTCTTTCTTTTGTTTTCTCTCTCTCTCTCTCTCTCTCTCTCTCTCTCTCTCTCTCTCTCTCTCTCTCTCTCTCTCTCTCTTTCTCCCTCACGGTTCTGTGACTGTGTCCCCCATCTTCTTATGGAAAAAATGGATCGGGGATTATATATGCGTACGTACGTGTTTCAGCTTGCGGTAATGTGTGATTTGGGTTTTATAGTTATGCAGTTCCAGTCGATTGTTAAAAAAAAAAAAAAAAAAAAAAGAAGCTCACCTACCCTGTTAGAAATCATACTTGCATTTTTTAGAGAGAGAGAGAGAGAGAGAGAGAGAGAGAGAGAGAGAGAGAGAGAGAGAGAGAGAGAGATAGGGGGGTTAGATAGATTGCAGAAATATTTGATTTCATCAGATTATAAATTTTGTATCATTTAACCAAACCATTTCGACCCAATTGGGATGTTTCATTATAGAGACGATGGTTTGATCGAATTCTTAAACTTTTGAAATTATTATTATTATTGTTGTTGTTGTCGTTGTTGTTGTTGTTGTTGTTCTTCTTCTTCTTCTTCTTCTTCACAAGAAACCTTCACACATAATTATTGCTTACAAACAAATGGTACACACTGGCGTCTGAGTGACAACAAGTCTCCCCCATGTTTCCAACACCCAGCACCTTTTCGATAAGCGTCGCAAGTCTGTTTACATTTACTGCAACGACCGTTCACCGCTTATTTCTCATTTGAAAAGACCGTTGATTTTCTTTCGCATTAAGTTTCAGTATACTATGCACTCTTCTAGTCGAGGTCTGATAGTGCTCTCCCTCCTCGATCTTTCCATCCTCCTTTTTATAGTCACTTTTTTTTTTTAATTTTCTTTCTCCTGAAGATTGTAACATTGGATATGGGCCAGCCAAACCAGCTGCCAACATTGCCCTTCTTTTTATTGAAACCAACTGAGAGCTCTTTTTAGTATCCTCGTTGTTCCCTTAAGTGCAATTGTCTGGATCTCTTTTGCACTTGGTTCACCAGGAATATTAGTTAGGTAGGACTTCATGTTTTTCTTCATAAGCCCTGTGGCATCTATGATAACTGGTATGATTGATATCTTCCTAAAATTCCAGTTTCTTTTCATATTATACATGAGACCTTGATATTTGGTCTGTTTCTCTCTTTCAGCTCTGTTCAGACCTCCATCATTAGGGACACTCACTTCAACCAAGGTTGCCACTCTCTCTTACTTATTCTATATAACTATGTCAGGCTTGGCAGCAGCATTTTCAAGGTAGGTCGTAATGTATGGTATATAAGTCATTTCCAACTGTTCTTTTAGGTTGATGTTCCTAGGACTTGCTGCTACACTGGATGTTTGCTTTTTTTTTACCGATGGTCTAGTGGAGGTACTTACGTACTCCATCACGTCTCGTTGTGTAGTAGCCGTTCCTCAAAATAACCTTGCAACTTGCTGTATGCAACTAGCTAAGACTGATGACACCACATGTGTGTGATTGTGTGTGTGTGTGTGTGTGTGTGTGTGTGTGTGTGTGTGTGTGTGTGTGTGTGTGTGTGTGTGCAAAAACGAAAGCAACACGTGCCGATCTGAAAATGTTGAATATTTAACGTTTCAAAGTCGGGCAAATTAAATAGAGAGGCGACCCCCGTTGTTAAGTCATAGATATTATCATTTAGACGTGATATAAAAAGTTTTAAAATTGAGCGACGGCCTCGAGAATCCGCCGGAAAAAATCTTTTGCAGACATACACAAAAAGCAAACGTACATACATACACACATTTTCGCGCGCACGTGTGTGAGTGTGTGTTTGGAGGCGTGCCGGTTCAGGTTATTTCTGGTCAGTGCGGTGATATTCCTGTGCTTTTATTCTATATTTTGTTGTTGGTTATACCTTTTCGTTATGTTGTATTTCTCATGTGTTTAAAAGAATGACAACACACTGATGTATAAAATTACAACAATATTATATATATATATATATATATATATATATATATATATATATATATATATATATATATATACAGGGTGACCCCCATAAAAAAAAAACAAAAAACATAGAAAGTATATCTAGAACATATGCTGTAGAACGGAGAAAAAAAAAGGCCAAAGACCCTAGTGTTTTGATGTGATATTTTGAATATAATAAACTAGTTATGATCAAAGTTTTATTTAATTCGGACAAAACAGTAATAAACGGGGCCTAATTAGAGTTGGGGCCCGTTTTTTGGGGGGGGTCACTCTGTATATATATATAATATAAAGAGAAATCTTTTTTTTTGGGGGGGGAATGAAAGATTATGGTGTGTGCATAAGAATATGAGCTAATAAATTAGGGTGAATCCCCATATATGACCCTAATGCAGAAATCATCCCGGTGTCGAATGGTAGTAGGAGTAGGACTTTTTTTTAGAGGGGAAAACAGCAGCTACTTACATTGTATATCTGTGCGGTCGTGATGATGACACTCCTAGAACTAAATGTAATGTTTTAATGGAACGAATTAATGTGTCTTAAATGCCGTTCAATAGTTAAATAAAGTAATGGCGAATAGTGTAAACCTAATAAATTTGTATGTGCCATTTGTTGTTGTAAACCTACGGTATTTTGGTCCAGGGAGGAATTTCTGCGCCTCTTTTATTATATATATATATATATATATATATATATATATATATATATATATATATATATGATGAAAATAATGGAAATAGTATTCCGACAAAATAGAGAAAATAAAAAGGAAAGTCTCGAAATAAAGACGAAACGTTGATGAACACATAATACGGTTTGTTCCTTTTTATTCTCTCTCTCTCTCTCTCTCTCTCTCTCTCTCTCTCTATATATATATATATATATATATATATATATATATATATATATATATATATATATATATATATATATATATATATATATATACAGGGATTATTACCGACATTGATTTTTTTTAGAAACCGATTTCAAATTATTTCCTTGGGCGCCACCTGTTAATATAAATCTGAAACGTCGGTTTGTGTGTGTGTTCGTATGTCCGCTAAAAACGTCTGTCGGCCGCATCGGACCGGGTCTAAACTAGTACCATCTGTAAGAATAACCCTTCGGACGCATAATATCTGAAAACTAGAAAAGAAGATTAATTCTGTGGCGGTCAACTGGTCATTTCTTGAAAGGCGGGGTCACTTTTTGTGTTGATATTTTGCATGTCAAGCAAACTGAATGTACATTTAAAAAACGTTATTTTGCAGTGTCATGGCGTCATAAGTCGTCGTGGCCGTGACAGCTAGCGCATCAGCTTTTTTTCCTTTTTTTTCGTCTTTCACGTTTCAGATTCGGCTAATTTTTTATGTGGTCGTACAGGTGTAACATGATAAGGGCTGTCCCCTTTTCATGTAAGTATAAAAATGGAGAATTTAGTTTAAAATGAAAATGGAATAGCATAGGCGGAATTCGAACCTCGTAATCTAGGTGTAGAAATAGATTACGTGTGAGAATTTAAAAATGTAAAACAAATATTTGTTTAGAATATAGATAAATATTTTAAGGAAAGAATGTTAACTATCAAGTTTGTTATGAAATTTTAAATTGAAAGAATGCAGCTTATGAGATAATGTTTTTAACATATTGAATATAGGTTAAAATTCCTTTTGTAGAAATAGGAAAAGTTTTGGACACGTATGTCCAGGACACGTGAAAGAATGCACATGTTTTAACATGTGTATGACGTCACAGAAAATAGAAAGTTCGAGGGATAGAGAAAAACTTGAGAGTTAGAAAACAGTCAGTGAGAAAACTCAGGGACAGTCAGACGTCTGGAAGCGAGACGTCACTTCAAGAAAAAATGTGAAACTTTGAATTCTTGATGATGGAATCACGGCCGTGTGAAGAATAAACCATCAAGTGTTTTTTGTAAAGCTCGTCTTGTGTCTTATGATTCTTAAAAAAGGTAAAGTCCAATTGTATTATATATTTGTGTTATATGTCTTTACATACACGTCTCAACATCATCATGTCCGAACTGTCTGAACACTATCCCTTCACTTCAAGAGCTTCTTCCCCTTCTGCTTCCATAAACACAATTAAGGAATGAACATTTTTAATATATAAGAATCTCACCTAACATGAACAATCTATAAAAAATCTCTTTCTAAGCCTCTCTCTCTCACAAGAAAAAGCATCGCGTATAATAAGACTCTCTCTTTTAATGAAACCCCTATATACCCCTATATGTAACACAGGCACTCGCTGCTATTTTGATTGAAAGAAAAGTTGTTTTGATTTATTTTTTTTTTGGGGGGGGGGAGGCGGCCAGGTTGTCGCCTACTTCTTCCGTTCTTTTCTGGGAATTGCTTAATATCCTTAGTATAGCAGCTCTGTCCAAACCGAATTTCATGTCCACCCTGGCAACGCCGAGTATCCATGCTAGTATATATATATATATATATATATATATATATATATATATATATATATATATATATATATATAGATAGATATAGATATATATATATATAGATATATATATATATATATATATATATATATAGATATAGATATATGAGAATAATGAAAGTAGTATCCTGACGAGATAAAAAGGACAAACAAAGTCACACGTCCATTAACATTTCGTCTTTATTTTAAAGACATTATTGTCTTCCAAAAGACGTCTTACAATAAAGAAGAAACGTTGATGGACGTGTGATTTGGGGCATCCACTCTCCCTCTCTCTCTCTCTCTCTATCTCTCTCTCTCTCTCTCTCTTTCTCTTTCTCTCTCTCTCATAAAGAATATAGTGAGGGATGAAGGAAGAGAGACAGAAAAAGAGAGAAAAAGAAATAGAGAAAGAAAAAAATATATATATACAGAGAAACAGAGGAAGAAAGAGTGAGCGATATAGAGAGACCGCGCCTGCGAAATAGATAGATAGATAGATAGATAGATAGATAGATAGAGAAACAGAAATGTAGAGAATGTGAGAGAAATAAAAAAGAGAAGAATGGAGCCATAGAAAGAGTGATGTAGAAACAGCAATAGAAAGAATGACATATATATATATATATATATATATATATATATATATATATATATATATATATATATATATATATATATATATATTATATATATATATATATATATATATATATATATATATATAGAGAGAGAGAGAGAGAGATAAATAGATAGATAGATAGATAGATAGATAGATAGAAAGAAATAGGAAGGAGAAACTGAAATAGGGGATGAGAGAGATAGAAACAGCGAAAGATAAAAGAGGGAGAAATGGGGAGAGAGAAAGAAAAAGTGAAATGAGAGGGTGAAAAAGAAAGAAAGGGCAAGATAGAGATAAAGAGAAAAAGAGAAAGAGTGTTTGTAAGAAGGGGGTAGAAAGAGAAGAGGGAGGGGGAAAGAGAGATACAGAGAAATATATACAGAAGAATGCATATATATATATATAGAGAGAGAGAGTGAAAGAGAGAGATAGAGAGATAGAGAGAGAAAGAGAGATAAAGCGAAAAAGAGAGAAGACATAGAGAGCACAAAAGAAAAAGAGCAAGATAAAGAGAGAGAGAGAGAGAGAGAGAGAGAGAGAGAGAGAGAGAGGGAGGGGGGCACGCGCGTGATATATATGTATATTAGTTTGGTGCAAAAATGTCGTTTTTTGACGTGTATATGTATAGCTGATAAAAACATTTTTACAACCTAATATATATATATATATATATATATATATATATATATATATATATATATATATATATATATAGAGAGAGAGAGAGAGAGAGAGAGAGAGAGAGAGAGAGAGAGAGCGAGAGAGAGTGTGTGTGCTGGCGGGGTGTTATAAAAAAAGAGAGGGAGATTCTATGCGGGTGTACAGGCTGTCCACTGGTTAATCGAACAAGTTTGCTGCACAATTTATTATACTATATGGCTAACAATTGTCCAATACCGCAATGTCTTGCGATGCCAGACGATTCATGAGCAAAGCAACTTGGCCCGAACTGACCAAAGCAAAATACAACTGCAGTTTTGGTGCAGCACGTTGAAGTCAATAACACACTGACCACCAGGAGAGCAGCAGTAGCAACAATAGCAACATCCCTACCCCCAAAAACCCAAGTTTTCCTCACTGTGCTAGGGGCAGTGGACAACATGGTAGTAGTATCAAAGCTACCCGGCTGGCAAGACCCTGGAGAAAATCCAAGAGGATTCGGCACCAGGATCTGTCTTTACCTCTGCATGTGACAAAAAAAAAAAAACATATCTGGCATGGAACAGCAAACCAATGATGTGGAACTTTACTTGTGTGTCATTCCTGTGTGTATGTTTTGAGCCCAAACCTTTTCCGACTTTGCAATTCCTCTGCTGAGCCTTGTGTTTTTTGTTGTCGGTGGGGTGGGGGCAAAAATTGCAATTTTGCATGTTTATAAGGTTGTTTGGTTGGTTTTGTTTTACGGCATATCAACCCTTTTAAGATTATTTAATGCCGAATCCAGTAATTTTTAAGAAAATTTTTTTAATAGAATATATTTGTTTTTCTTTTCTTTTTTTTTTTTTCTTCAAGTCGGTTTCTATTTAACCCATAATTGGGGCCCTAACAGATACTACCACTCCGTGTCAGAGTGGACCTGGGAGCAATGGCAATTAAGAGGTGGCTCCACACTTCCCAAAGTCCGCAAGCTGAGGACTCACCATCGGATATAATTTAAGGTCAGATCCATGATCGCATGTTTGTAAGTATAAACTACATGTGTCAATTTTCGTATACGTGGATCTTATATTTTGATAATTATAAAACTCTGCGGAACGTTCGGACGTCCTTGCTTGCTTGAATCTTTTCTCTATATCTACTATATATTCAACATAAATTTAAATTCAATGAATATCGCCATTTGTATATTACATTTAAAAAAATCTATTTAATAATTACATGGATGGTATTAAGTATTTATTGTAATATGATTGTTGTAATTGTTCTATATAGAAATATTACTTAAATTTGATTTATTTAATTTATTTTTAATTCAATTTTTATTTCATTTTTTTTTTCAATTATTAATAGCTAACAAGAGTTACATTTAAAACCGGAAGTAAGCTTATTTATTTTTTTGCCTATGAGAGTTATTTCCCCTTTAAGCTATGAGCGTTTGATTTAAATAAAGCAAAATACAACGTGGTCACTTTTCGTAACAAGTTAGGATATTCGGTGTACCTTAAATAGTATGTGACTAATCCCTCCGCCTGGAAATATGTTCCAACTGGGCAACGCCGGGTGTATATAGCTAGTATCCATATTTAAATAAGTTTACTACATTTTATAACTAGACTAGCCTGAGTGCCTGGCGTTGCCCGAGTGTTTGGAGGTGTGTGTTGAGCAATAAAAAAAAAGGGGAGGGTAGTAGGCAGGCAGGCAGGCTCGACCCCGTACTGCGAAGTAATAAAAGTACATGAAAAACAAAAAGTTAAGTCCTTGCCGTTGCGTCCATCGCCAAACTGGAAGTGACGAAGGTTTAAATTAAGGCTAGACAAAAAAAAGAAAAAAGAGGATGACTTTCGAAAATATCGGCGAAAAAAGGACGCCTCCCTGAAGAAAAGTGGCCAGTTGAGGGTGAAGGAATTAATGGTTTTAGCCAATTTTTCGATATTTGTCGTCCGAAGGGACGTCCTTCAAAATGATACATATATATACATATATATATATATATGCATATATACATATAGATACATATATACATATATATACATATAGACATATATATACATATATGCATATATACATATATATATATATGCATATATACATATATATACATATATACATATATATGCATATATATATACATATATATACATATATATGAATATATATAAAAATATATATATATACATATATATATACATATATATGAATATATATAAAAAATACATATATATATATACATATATATACATATATATATGCATATATATACATATACACACACACACACACACACACACACACACACACATATATATATATATATATATATATATATATATATATATATATATATATATACTGTATTAACAAAACCAAGACTTCAAAGAAAGAATTGATAGCAGCCAAAAGCGTATTTCATTGTTAGTTACAATTGTTTCAAGACTAATTGGACAAATTCAAACATTATTTCGTTTGAAAATTTTCACATAATCAGCCTCTCTTCAGACTTATTGAATAAAAAACACTTTCACAATAGAACAATATGTAAAGGCATTTCCCTTAAAGGAAATAAAACATGCAAAAACATTTATCCCGGACGCATTTTTGTCAGGAGCTTATTTAAATATTTATATATCGCCTAATTTTCGTATCACTATTTTAAACCTGTCATAAGAAGTTACCT
The DNA here is from genome assembly GCF_053919585.1 of Euprymna scolopes. Classification (NCBI taxonomy): domain Eukaryota; kingdom Metazoa; phylum Mollusca; class Cephalopoda; order Sepiida; family Sepiolidae; genus Euprymna; species Euprymna scolopes. The sequence continues at coordinate 15,139,421 of NC_136512.1, forward strand.
AAAAAAAAAAATAAATAAATAAAAATGAAAAACCTGTAGCCATTTAATATTTATTAATAATACTTTTCGTTGATTTCTTAAATTAGATTTCTATAATTCTTTATTTCACATAATTCATTTTTTAAAATTTTCTTAGAGTTTTATTTTTATATTTAAAATATGGCCATATCAACTAAGCTAAAACGTTATGTTTATTTCAGTTTCGTATTCAACCTATGCTCGCTACTTTGTTTATAAAAATATCGGCTAACTTATTTCTTAGATTTAAGACCAGTTTTAAGTTAATGTTGAGTATGGGATATATAAGCTTTTTATAAATAGGTATTTCAAATCCTAATGCTTCTCATCACAAGAGGAGAGAAGGTGCTATGTAACATATTAGAAATGTGACGTCTAGCTATAACCACATTAGGAACGAGATAATTGGGAGTCAAAGCAAGAAAGTAAAAAGTATAATAGTGGACCTTGACCTTCCATTCCCTCTTCTTTTTCATGCAGTAATTCTTTTTAATGCAGTTTTTTTTAGTGCAATTCTTCTTTTTAATGCAGTAATTCTTTTTAATGCAGTTTTTTTAGTGCAATTCTTCTTTTTAATGCAGTTCTTCTTTTTAATGAAGTAATTCTTTTTAATGCAGTTCTTTTAATGCAGTTTGTTTTTTAATGCAATTCTTCTTTTTAATGCAGTTTTTTTTAATGCAATTCCTCTTTTTAATGCAATTCTTTTTAATGCAGCTTTTTTAATGCAATTCTTTTTAATGCAATTCTTCTTTTTAATGCAATTCTTCTTTTTAATGCAGTTTGTTTTTTAATGCAATTCTTCTTTTAAATGAAATTCTTTTTAACGCAGTTCTTCTTTTTAATGCAGTTCTTTTTAATGCAATTCTTCTTTTAATACAATTCTTCTTTTTAATCAAATTCTTTTTAATGCAGTTTTCTTATTGTTATATTTCATGCAGTTCTTTTTCTTCTTCATTCAATTCTTCCTTTCTTCTTCTGTCAAATGAATTTGATTATGCCTACACTTACGATGATTATTCCAAAAATAAAACCTCCATTTTTTTTTCTAACTCAAAAAAGTTGAAAACTACAAAGACGGGGGGAGTGGTACCACTAAAACGAGCGACCTTTTGTGTTCCAGAATTTTTTTTTTTTTTTCGACCTAGTCACTGCCATTCTTAATGTACTTTTGCTCGGTTTTTAATGACGCCTCTCTGCTTTTAACACACGTGCATGACAGAAGTTGCGTTCTTAGAGACTCACATTGTCAATATCTGCAACAGAGAGATGAAACTTTCAGGTCAAGAATGTATGTTCAGTCATCATAATGCAATTTGGAATCCTCGGTAATTTAATTGGACAGAATTAAAAATAATAGGAGGCATTACTGCTTTTCATTTCTCTTTTTTTTCATAGAAAAATGATTTTCGACTTCTAATTTTGGGGTAACACTAGATAAGGGAATGAAGAGGGGCACCTGCCCGTCCCTCTACCGTTCCCACAGGCTCCAAAACTTTATTTCCTTTTTGTTATGAATTCTTCAGGAAACACTTTATTCAGCAACTCTAACTGCAGTGAGTTAATTGGTCTACAAGTGTTTACCCATATCACAAACAGGTTTTGCATGTCACCAACGCAAGCATGTAACAAGAGATTGAGTCGGTCGTGAGACTGCATACCTCCGTCTGACAACATAAGGATGCGCTAAAGTCTATCTTTTAATTTAGCTGAACATTTAAAATATAAGAGTTTTTATCTCGATAAATTTGGAAGATTGGAAAGCGAAATTCTGCCAAAATTTTCACCATGATTGAACATTTAAATTTCTCCTCACAAGAGGAGAGAAAGTGCTATGTAATATAATAGAAATGTGACATCTAGCTATAACTACATTAGAAACAAAATAATGGGGAGTCAAAGGAAGAGGATAATGAGTATAATAGTGGAGGGAGGAAAATTGGAGAACTACTGTGATTAAGGTGGTATAGGACGAAATTGTGATTATCACATAATGGATATACTAGGCAGTGGAACACATTACTGCAGGATTGCTTCCCTGCTAATTAGTTGGTTTCTGTTGTTTCCTTCTTTTTCTTCGCTTCTTTTACATGCAATTCTTCATGTTCTTTTTTATTCTCCTTCTTCTTGTAATTTCTCCAGCTCTTCTTTTTCCTGGTAAATAAAATATAAAACGCCAAACTTCATTGATTACAATATGGGCCAAGAAGTAAGACTCTGTGGTGAACAGAACCGAAGTTAAAGGTAAAAGTATGACTTTCGCCTTTGCTTGTAACCATGACTTAGATATCTCAAAAATTAAAATAGTTTCAAGTTAGATCATGATTAATATTGTGACGAACTTTTATGACAGTTGGTCAAGCGATGTAGAACACTATGTCATGCATGAACAGACTCGACTGAAAACATAACCTCCTTTACAAAGGTAAAAAGGATGGCTATAATGAGGAGAAACTTACCGAGTGTGAAGAAAATCTGTATTCTGGTGTTTCAAGTTCAAGGTTATATAAGATGTAGAACTTCATTGGATACAATATGGACCAAGTAGTGAATCTCTATGATGAATAGAAATAATGTTGCTTTTTACCATAACAAGAATATAAGACAGTCTTGAAACTGCAAACCTCCACTTGAAAATGTAAAGAGCCAACGTCCTATCTGGGCCCAACTTCTCCATATTATATGAAGTATTTATTGATAAATCAAAAAACTATCTATCTAATCAAGCAGACATTTCAAACTAAAGTTCATATAAAACGCGGGACTTCATTGGATACAATATGGGCCAAGAAGTGAGTTTCTGTGATGAACAGAACCAAAGCTATAATCAAAAGTATGACTTTCATCTTTGCTTATAACCTTGACCTAGATATCTCAAAGTTAAAATAGTTCTAATTTAGATCATGACTGATATTGTGACAAAGTTTTATGATAGTTGGTCAAGCGATGTGTACGCTAGAGTATAAATAAACAAACTCGATTGAAAACATAACCTCCTTGGTGAAGGTAAAAAGGTTAAAAACGATGGCTATAACGAGGAGAAACTTACCAAATGTGAAGAAAGTCTGTTATTTGTTTGGCTGTTTTGTATTCTGCCTCTTCATTTTTAACACTCTTTTCACCACATATCGCCAACTGAGTTGCAAATACGGAAATCATTTAGTAAAGATAAGTAAAAATGGAAAGAAGTACAAAGTGTTGGTATATAATGTGGTAACGATAAGATGGTCGTTGCGATTTGGGTGGAAGTGAAGAGCCGAAATGGACGCTCAGAAATATTACTTTTTTTTTCTGGAGAGAGAGAGGGGGAGAAAGAGAGAGAGAGAGAGAGAGAGAGAGAGGGAGAGAGAGAGAGAGAGAATACGACTTGCAGTCAAAAGCAAAGTTGAAGATTCGGAGGTTTTGAATGGAGTCAGAGTTAGAGTCTAACTTGTAAGTTAGATGTTTTAATCTTAGAAAAACTTTTTTTTTAAATCAGAGTTTTTTTTTTACTTCGCTTATTCTTATGCTTTGATTAACACCCCTCCTTCCACCCCCGCCCGAGCACACACACCTACAAACACCCGGGCAACGCCGGGTACCCCCCGCTAGTCAATTAATAAAAGTCTTCTTTTTTTTTACATACGTGCACGGTCGTCACATTTTCATGTGTGCCATTCCTTGGATTTTTGTGTTGTCTAAAGGCTGCTTAACTCCGGCGAATAAAACTCATGTATGAAAAAGCAACGGAGACCTATTGCATCCAAAAACTTATAAACTTTTGTCCAATTACCTTTATATATATATATATATATATATATATATATATATATATATATATATATATATTATATATACTACATTAAAAGCAGGGTTGCAGAGTCAAAGGTCTTGAAACGATTTGGAATCAGAGTTTAACATAGTGACAAACAATCAAACAACCTCGACCGAAAGCATAACGTCCTTTGGCGGAGGAAATAATAGCAAAACATAATTGTTTTTAAATCTCCATATATATAAAAGTAGCTAAAGAAAGAAACCCGACCGAGTTTGTAGCAAACAGAGGCGCCATCGATAGATTCACAAACAGAGGCGCCATCGATAGATTCACTGATCCTAGCAAAATTAAATGCGGATGTGGAAATAAAGGTTAAAAGCGGAATTTTCCATATAAACGATATGGAGAGTGTAAAAATTCCATTAAACATTAAAGAATAGTGTAACATTTTTATACAGTTCGTTGACAGTGTCAAAAAAGAATCAATAACAGGCAACGGTTGAAGACAAGAAAAGGTTTATTCATCTTGGATAGTTTGTTCTAAATCACTGATCATTGGGTTAGAAGGTGAACACATACACACACGCACACACACGCACACAGACACACACACGCACACAGAAAAGAAAAAGTACCATACAAACTTAACCCAATCTCATTATAAATTTATTTCAACCCAAAAGTGGACTTTTTCAAATACGGTTTGCCAGTCAGGTTAACATCGGGCTTATACAATGTGGAAACTTACAACTGTTATTTGTATTTATTGGAATTCGTTTATTTGCCACCAAGTTGTCCTGACATGTACTTAATGTAACCCTTTCAAAATTCATACTAGTTAACATACCTTATACTTGTTGGCGTAGGGTCTCAACATATAACAATAGTATTAAGGCTAAGTCCACAGGTGATTACATAATGGGAGAAAGTACGTGGCAGAGAAGTGAGATCTATTCTTTATTGAGGTACTTACATCAACCCATAAAGTGGGGGTAGGGAGAAGTTCTTTGAAAGACGTCTGCATTATTTCAAATAGAAAACCAAAGAGTCTTTATTTTTCTTTTGTCGTGTCTTGTATACTCTCTCACTTTTAGAATATTTGTTTGCTGTGTTTGCTAAGTTTGTAGCAAACAGATCGAGGTGAATAAAACAAAAGACAACGACTTTTTGGTCGGCTCACCCTTCAAGCCATCTAAGCATTGCAAGGAGCATTCCATTTCTCATATGACGTTCTTTCTGCCGACTCACTCCTGAAATATTGTTGGGTAAAAGAACTTAGAGATCGTGCATACACACACAAATTCCAGATTAGTAGAGAACAAAGAAAATACCATGTCGAACTCTGTACACACATATTGACCTCAGAGAACATAGAAAATACCGTGTCAGACTTTGTACGCAAATAATGACTACAGACAACCAAAAAAATACTATGCCGAACTTTGTATGTACATATTGACCCCAAAGAACAAAAAAAAAAAAAAATACCATATCGGATTTTGTATGCACATAATGACCACAGAGAACAAAAAATACTATGTCGAACTTTGTACGTACATACTGACCTCAGAGAACAAAGAAAATACCATGTCGGATTTTTTATGCACATATTGACCTCAAAGAACAAAGAAAATGCCATGTTGAACTTTGTAGGCACATATTGATATCTGATAGAATAAAGAAAGAGTTTGTCAATAAAGGCAAGAGGTCCAACGAACAAAGAGAGAGAGAGAGAGAGAGAGATAGAGAGAGAGAGAGAGAGAATGAGTGAGTGAGTGAGTGAGAGAGAGAGAGAGAATGAGTGAGTGAGTGAGTGAGTGAGAGAGAGAGTGAGAGAACTGACTATACAACAATATTCCTGCTTCATATCTACCTCATTAGACCACTTTTAGTCTATCCCTCTTCTCCATATCTAATATGTGATATCCAGCAGAGTGAGTTTAAAGTCTGGCTACTTGAATAGTGCAGCGTCTATTGGATCTGCCCTATGAAAGTTAACTAAAAAAAAAAAACTTAACCTTTTCCTTTTTGAGTTCCGACGATTACATGGTGATCTTATTTTGGCCTACAATCTTCTCAGTGGAACAATTATTCACTCCTGCACCAGAAAGAGGACTTGAACTGAAGGAGGGTTGCTTTCTCAATTAGAATCCCTAGACCTTGTAATAGACTTCCAAGTCACTACAGCAATTCAAGGTGTTTAGAGCTTTGTAGCAAGTTTAGGTGTTGCTTTGTAAAAATAGTGTTAAAAATGGAATTCTCCACATAAATTTATGGTAAGCAGAGAAATCGGAAATTTTCATTAGAAGTTAAAGACTACGATTAGAGTTATGTGTTTTAGTGTTGGACTAATTTGTCTTATTCTCTGTTAATTTCTTACCACCCTTTCTCCACATAATATTTGCAGCATGATTGTTTAATGTTTGTCAACTAAATTGAATTAAATTGAATCGAATTGATAGACCCATTGACTCCATCTTGTATCGAGATTATACGCAAGTGTTTAAAAATAATGTTAAAAACGGAATTTTATATATAAGGTTAGAGTAAGCAGAGAAATCGGAAAATTCTATTCGAAAGTAAAGAGTAGAATTGTGTTCAGTGTATAGTTTTATTATTCGGGCTACTGTTCTCATCTTGAGTATTATTTTCACAACGTTTCAGCCGATGTAACCTGTGACCTTCCTCAGGTGTATTTTGTTTCACTCAAGAATCAGTCTGTCGAACTTGGGAATCTATATGGAATTTCAAACAGAACCCTTTATTTAATTCACCGATGATAGCATGTTCTCATTCCGTCAGCTAGAAATGCCAGCGCCAAAGATAATAACTGACATGATAAAAACAAAAGCTGAACGGTTTCCAGAATTACACAAAGCCTGACATAGACAACCTGCACAATTTCTGGCTTAAGCAACTGTCAGTACTGCATAGTCATTATAACAGTTGCTTCAACGAACTATTGAAGGGTGAAGAGGCCATACCTGCATGGCTGTTAAAAGGACATACAACCCTCATAACTAAAACGAGTGAAACACAATGCCTGACTTTCACAAAACCACTCGTCTATCTGTAACCACTATCAATAATTTCTCCCACTTTTTATCTGTGTCTAAACCTAAAAGTAGATTCCATGAACAAAGATTCTTTCTTAGAACTGCACGCCTGTGGAACTCTGTTCCGTTTTCCTGCTTTCCAACTGACTACGATATGTTATCTTCAAGTCCAACGTGAACAAATTCTTGATAAGCTATTCCCTTAAGTAATCCAATTTATCAAATTTCCACTACTATCAATGACTGATATGTTTCGCCTTGACCACTGTACACTCATTAATCCTTATCCTTGAGTGCCCCTCGTGCCTTAATAAGAGATGACTCCTTTGGAAAAAAAAAAAAATCAGTACAAACCCATCTGCTGTCTCACTACAACCTACAAGCTTTTCACTTGCCTGATTGCAACATATCTCTTCCGAAGAATACTTGAAAAAAAAAAAAAAACAAGCAGGTGCAAAAGGAAGTGTTTATGAACCAAGAACCAATTGTTGATTAATAAGACAATTCTTGGGGACTCTACTGGAAGATTTGTAAGAAGGTTGAATATTGAATGCAGCAGCAAGTTCTGGGAGCATACACCAGAAAAAACAGTTGGAAGTAAGTCATGCACCATCCACTGTGACTCTGACTATACAATTCAAACAGCTACTTTCTTAGACCTGATTTAGTGCTATGGCATAAGAAGGAGAAAGAAGCAACCTTAGTAGAAGTCAGTGTCTCCAATGATACTGGACTAAACAGAGCTGAGAGGAAAAAAATAACAAAATACCAAGGTCTTATGTATGACGTGAAAAGAAACTGGAATCTTAGGAAGATCTCTATCATTCCAGTAATTATAGGGATAACTGGATTCATGAGGAAAGAATTTTAAAACTACTTGGAAAATATACTCGGTGAACAAAGTGCAAGAGAGATTCAAACAATTTTACTTCATGGGACGGTTAGAATCTTTAAAAGATCTCTCGGTTGGAATATATAGGATATAGCGGGTGAATGTTTGGAATCCCATAGGATGCTTCATCCCCTGCTAAAACGAAGTAATAAAAAAATATTTTCTTCTGCCTCTATTGCAGTTTGTCTTCTCTCTGAACACATAATAATTCAGTGATTTTTTTTTTTGTATAGTCCGATCGATCAAGCACTCGCAAATTAACAGCAAGCGAAACCAAAATCAATAACTACTGTTACTCTGTTACCATTTGCATAAACAGCCACGTCTGCGAGAAGATGAAGCTGCCAACTCATTGTGCACATGAGCATAGAATTAACTCCAGGAAGTCTTTTTACCCAAACATCGCTTTCTATGAATGAAGTTTCTGTTCTAGAACATTCTACCAGTATGGTGGTCTTCAAGTCTAATGCAAATAAATACTTGCCGAGACGTCCTGTTGGGAAACCAAGTCTTCTTATGTAGTCTTCTATCTATTCCACCTACTTTTTATAGTCCTCCTGTGACAGTGATCTTCGTCCAACCAGCAATCATTTGAACCATTATCCCAGGCCTTGATGACTGGTGATACATCAATAAAAGAAAATCTTTTATAATAAAAAATAAGTTGAGTGTTAAGAAGAATTCCTAGTACTCGAATCTTCTATCCTCACCACCCATCAAAAAAAAAAAAAAGTATAGAAACCGGAGCAGCATGCACTCTTCAATCTTCTGGTGTCTTTTCTGCTTTTGAATCTTAAACAATTTTTGTCCTCTCTCGTCATCCCCCCCCCTCTCTCTCTCTCTTTCTTACACACGCACACATATCTTTTTTCTCACTTTCTTTAGCCTCTTATGTCCCTCTCTCTTACGTTCTGTCTCTGTCTCTGTGTCTTTCTTTATCTCTTCTATCGCTCTCTAGCTCTATCCTTTGTATATCTCTTACTGTGGGCCTCTTTCTGAATCTCTCTATCCCACTCGCTCTCGCGCGCACAAAAATTTTTCTCTCTTTCTCTAACTTCTTATGTCCTTCTCTCTCATGCTCCATGCTCTGTTTCTCTCTCTTATATCCCTCTCTATCTCTTTCACTTGATATACCTCACTGTGGGCCGCTCTCTCTCTCTCTCTCTCTCTCTCTCTCGCTCTCATACACACACACACACACACACTCTTTTTCTCTCTTTCTATAGCTTCTTATGTCTACCTCTCACGTTCTGTCTTCTGTTGCTCTTTATCTGTCAATTGATATCGCTCATTGTAGGCCTCTTTCTGAATCTCTCTCTCTCTCTCTCTCTCTCTCTCTCTCTCTCTCTCTCTCTCTCACTCTCTTTCTCCTCATCTCCCTTCCTCCTTAACTCCCCATTTCGTTGTTTATCTTTGACTCTCTGTTGCTTTTCCATTCTAATTTCCTCTCACTCTGGCTATCTTCTCTCACAGTACCTTTTGTCCCCCTTCCCGACCCCTTCTCTCTGTTTATCCTCTTCTCTCTCTTTAATTCTAAACCCCATAAAATTGACTAAGTTCCCTCTAAAAATTGAATCAAGAAAATCTGTAATTTCTCACATTCTCTCTTTCTTTCTTTCTCTTTCTCTCTTTTATTCTCCTTTTCATCTCTACTTCTGGATTTTTCCACTATGACCCTTTCTCTCTCTCTTTCTATCTCTCTCTTCCTCTCTCTCTTTTTGACTCTCTTTGCTATTCGTTAAATCGCACAATTGTAGGTGTTTACTTCTGACAGCAAAAACAACAATAATTGGCCCAGAATTTCAAACTGAGCATCGTATTTAATCTGTCATTCTGCTATCAGCTAAATTAATTAATACACTATTTATTTCTTGCATTTATTTGTCCACCAATATTTAATCTGTTAATTCATTTTGTTTGTTTGTGGATTTCAACATAGAACTCACAAAGGACATTCCCCAGGTTTTTCCAAGCTTCACAAAGCCCTTCTTGTTGATCATAGCTACTCGTTAATCTGCAGGGTTACAGGTGTTTACCCCTGACGCCAAAAACAAAAGGCTCAGTGGTTGTATGTGACGTCGAGAAAAGTTTGGCCTAGAACATAGAAGGGAGAGGTGCAAAATCGACATTGTGACTTTCACTCCATTCAGCGTCCGACATGTCTTTGCTTGCCACATGCAGTGACAGCAGAAACGACTGGTCCTTATGTGAAAAATAGGTAGTGCATCTTGACGCTCATGTTGCAGCCCAGGTTCCAGAAAGCAGTGTAATAGACAAGCGTATGGTTGCAAGAAAAATACAGACAACTGAATAAAATTAAATATATATTTTTTATTCTCACCAAATCAGAGATTTATAGCGGTATGGGGCGTCGTCGTTAGTAGCAATGAGTCTGGTTGATGTCAGCAAGTTACTCGCGATAAATTAATGACGGTGTCGGCGATGACAGCGAAGTATACGCAGTAGGTCGGTGTCGGCGACGACAACGGTGATATTCACAGTAAGTTGATGTCATCGTCGTCGTCGTCAGCGATATATTCGCAGTATGCTGGCGTCGGTGACGACGATGCCGAGACGATCCCCAAGGACGGTAAGACTGCCTCGTGGTCGAAGGAAGGGTTCCTTTTTATAATCGATCTTTGGCTCGAATCGGATCAAAACAATGTTTCATTTTTTGTGTCTCTGATTGGTCAGTAAGTCATGTTTTCTGATCACGTGATATGTCGCCTACTACGTCCGCGTGGATAACGCAGTTTTGTTTTTGTTCTTCGCATAGCATGTGTAGGGGTAATCGACATTGTGTGCATGACTGAAATTTTGATGTCCGGCGAAATGCGCGCGCAATTGCACTTTTTTTTTTTTTTAATAGAGTGGATCATGCAGTAACTGAGTGAGAGCTGTTATATAACATGTGTGTGTGTGTGTGTGTGTGTGTGTGTGTGTGTTATATAACAGCAGTCAGCAATGCTGTTGACAAGTTCTGCGTAGTTTCTAGCCTTATCGTTGCCAAGAAAGTTCTCCACAACTTGAACAAATGTCTTCCACGATTCTGGTTTGTTGAAGCTCGACTGAACACATGGAAATAAATAACCGCAACACAAAAATAAAGTAGAACAGATATATTGAAAGCAAGAAAGTATATACAATATTTACATAGCGTCTATCAGTATAGTCATGGGGAGACCGTCCCTGGAAAAGGTGTCGGCTGGGTGGTCGTCGACTCTTGATCTCGTGTCTCTCTCTCGCTGTGTCTTTCGTTGGGTCTCACCCGTCTTTACGGTACCAATCATATTTATAATTTATATAGTTCACACTCCATGTATGCTAATTAGGTAGATCCTACCACAACACAGTTCCACTTTGTTCATTGATTTTGCGAACTCTGGATCTCTGATGAGCTGCCAGATCTGAGTGTCGTCAAAGATGCCAGATTTCAACTTCATCAAGCTCAATTCTGGAAAAGTCTGGCACAAGTAATCAAAGCAGTTACCATCCTTGTCCAGAGCCTTGGCGAACTGCTTTATTAAACCGAGTTTGATGTGCAGCAGTGGGAAGAGTATTCTGTTTCTGTCTTTCAAAGAATCGTTGTTGACGTTCCTTTCTTTGCAAGGCACCAATTTCTCCTGCCAGTCCTTCTTTGTGTAATGCCACACCAGTTTTTGGAAGAGTTTGATGTTTTATGATTTCCAAATGATCCCTTTCGACATAATCACCCAGATCTATCGAACCTGAATACTTCTTGTCGTTAAAATTATTTCCAATCAAAATATGGCATTTTACCCCCAATAGCTTCTTCTAAAATGCCCACAAATGCATACATATGAACAAAAACGTATAACACGACATGTGACTATAGCTCAAAAAACGTGACCTTACTGAACAAAACAAGTGTGATCTTTGAATTCGGTGCATCAGATTCGTTCTAAATCAACTGAAAAAAAAAAAAAAAAAAAAAACGCAGACAACAAATTTGTTACTGGCCAGTGTTATCATTATTATTGTATTCCTAAAAGAAAAAAAAATCTATAAAATGAATATTTCAGTAGTCATAAAAAAGGAGGTAAATGATGATAACGTACGCACAAACATGAAATTGTTTAAGCGTATTATTATATAATGAGATATATCATCTTTTATCTCTCTCATATGTGTCTTCTTCTCTACGTTTTTTTTTTCTTTTCAGTATTTCACTAACATTCAGCAAGCAAGAACCAAATAGTTATTTTGCCATAATTACACGTAGAAAATTAAAATTATTAAAACGACTAGCAGGATCCGTTTCTCGGCGTTGCCCGAGGAGATATCAATAAATGCTAACTAATTGAATTGATTACTTTATTTTTTATGCTTGCACATAAATATGCCCCCCTCCCGTCCAATGGGAAATACACTTGGAACCTTGCTTTGTGTTTGCATGTATATGTGAACTGGAAACATTTAATATAATTCATGTGTGTTATTTCAGAGCAGTAGCAAATAAAATGTATTTCTTATATTAATTTGGTAAATTAGTGAAATTGTAATGCTTTTGTCTTATCAAGCACCAAGTAAATTAAGAATGTAAAAGAAAACGTAAAAAAATTTATTAAAGTAAAAAAATGAGCAATATTTTCATGTATATTTAAAGCCGTTAAAAAACGAAATGCGTTGATGATATGCCAGCATTAAATATAGCGTGTAAAAGTGAGAATTTCCCGTACCACCATAGCCACAAAAGAACGATTGACTGTTTATGAAGAATTATTGGAATATGTTAAAACCATTACTTCTGGGGTCTTTCTGTGAGTGAGAAATCCGTCTAGACTAAGGTAATTTTGTTAAAAAAAATGGAATGTTTATCATGAACAATTTTTGGGTATTTTTTTTTTTTAGATTAGGTCCACCTCCGCAATTTTCTTTTAAATGACGACTTTTATAAGTTTTCTACTGTGCTGAATACGGAAATCGCATTGAAATTTTGCAGAAATAAGTAGTTATCGAGATATAAAAAGTTGTATTATGCATTGTATTCTTTGGCGGCCATCGTTTTTACGCGCGTGCGCGCGCTCCATAACTATATCTACGCGCGTAACAAAGATGGCTGCCAAAGAATACAAAATGCATAATACAGCTTTTTATATCTCGATAACAAATTATTTCTACAAAATTTCAAGGCGATTTTCGTATTCAGCATGGCTGAAAACCTTCAAAAGTCGCCATTTAAAAGAAAATTGTGGAGGTGGACCTAATCTGAAAATTTACCCAATTTTTGTATTTGCATGTACATTTTCGTCTCGTATTACTTTGAAAAATGAAACTGTCAGCCCCTAATTTTCTGTTAAAAGAGCATTAAGCGCCCCCCCCCCAAGTTTCCAAAAAAAAAGAAAAAAAAAAAAAAAAAAAAAAAGAAAGAGTAAGTCTTAAAAAATAGTATTTTAAAATGGAGAAACTATTCGAATTTCGTTGTCTCTAATCTTACATTGAGAATTTCTCCTAGACGATAAATATGTCCGGTATAAGTATTTTTTTTTAATGCTAAAAGTATTTGTAATCCGTTATCTCTAACTTTTCCTTGTTTGATAATTCCTCCTAGACTGGGTTGATTATGAATCAGTCGGAAATAAGTATTTTAAAATACAGAAACTATTTGATGTCCGCTGTCACTAATCTTTTCTTGTTTAAGAAGTCCTCCTAGACTGAGGTAATTATTAATTAGATTGATTTCAGTGATCCTCATAATTCATTTTTCAGCATCCGAAAAATAATAAAAATTCGAAACTAATATCGTGTTTACATTGTGGGCACTTTAAAATAACGTTCCTATGGTGTAGACATGTGTTAATAAAAATTGTAAAAATCAACCAATAGTCAGAATTTTATAAATTTTTATACTTATTCACAATCGAATGAATTTACATATAAAATGTAGTTTTCATGAAAAATACAAGTTTCGTAAAATATATATTACAAATTGCGAACAAAATATATTATAAAATGTTAATAGTTTAGAAAGCTGGTTCAGTGGGGGAAGATGTGGCTGGTTACCTTTAATGCATCCAAAACCAAACTCCTATCCTTACATCATCAACGCTCTGATCCCCAGCTGGCATCAATTGTGATGGATGGCTCTCGTCTGGGTGAGGCCCCGTGTTTTGACAAGCTTCTGGGTTTGACCTTTACTCCTGATCTGAAATGGAACATGTACATGAAGTCTGTTGCCAAGGTCGCTGGAAAGATGGTGGGATCCTTCTACCGCTCCAGAAGATATCTCACTACTGATGCAATTCTCTATCTATATAAAAGCCAAGTACGTCCAAGGATGGAATACTGTTGCCATATCTGGGCAGGAGCTGCTAAAAACAGCCTATCCTGCCTTGACAGAGTACAAAATAGACTTCGTGGCTTAGTGGGGGATGCCCTTTTCTCTACCCTGCAACCTCTCTCCCACAGAAGAGACGTTGCGAGCCTGTCCTTGTTTTATCGTTATTTCCATGGCAGATGCTCGTCTGAACTATAATCTCTGGTCCCCCCTCGCCAATCTTTCACGAAAAACACCCGTCTAGCTGAATCCACTGTCAAGAATTTCCCCCACTCTATATCTGTGCCTAAATCAAAACGCGGATTCCATGAACAAAGCTTCTTTCGTAGAACTGCACGCTTGTGGAACTCTGTTCCGTCTGCCTGCTTCCCTCCGGACTACAACTTGGATGTCTTCAAGTCCAATGTTAACAAATCCCGAATGAACCACCCCCTTAAGTAAACACTTCAGCAAATCTCCTCACTAACGTAATGTACTTGCAATAACCCTTATCCCTGAGTGGCTTCCGGGCCTTGATAAGTGGTGATCACTGTGTAAAAAAAAAAAAAAAAAAAAGAAAGCTGGAGTAAACAACCATTTTTTTTGCAGTTTACCGTGAATTTGTAAAAAAACATGTAAGCAATACAAGTTTATTAATTGTCTATGAAGGAAATAAAGTTTCTCAATAATATATGCGTCAATGAGTTTAATGGCAAAGAATAAAATCTCCAAAATAAATGATTTTTAAGATAAAAATGAGTTAAAATCAAGTCCCATCTGTGTTTGGTTACATTTACATCAGCTTTGTTTGTGATTTACGATGAATGCCCTGGAAAAGTCACTTCTGATTAATGTTTACCAGTTGTAAAATATAACTGCAATTGTAGACTGGTACAAAACGCAGTAAATAAAAAATTATAAAACGGGTTCGTAAAAGTCACACAGAAATGATATCGACAACGAGCGTATGGTTCGCGGGCCGCTGGAAAAATGGTAGGATCGTTCTACCACTCCAGAAGATATCTCACTACTGATGCAATTCTCTATCTCTATAAAAGCCAAGTACGTCCAAAAATGAAGTACTGCTGCCACATCTGAGCTGGAGCTTCAAAAAACAGCCTATCCTGCCTTGACAAAGTACAAAATAGACTTCGTGGCTTAGTGGGGGATGCTCTCTTCTCTTCCCTGCAACCTCTCTCCCACAGAAGAGACGTTGCAAGCCTGTCTTTGTTTTATCGTTATTTCCATGGCAAGTGCTCGTCCGAGCTCCAATCTCTGGCCCCCCTCGCCAATCGTTCATGATAAACACCCGTCTAGCTAAAACTGTCAGTAATTCACCCCACTGTGCCTAAATCAAAACGTAGATTCCATGAACATAGCTTTTTTTCTTAGAAGTGCACGCCTGTGGAATTCTCTTCCGTTTGCCTGTTTCCCACCTAACTACAACTTGGACGTCTTCAAGTCCAACGTAAATAAATTCCTGATTAATCGCCCCCTTAAGTAAGACGCTTTATCAAATATCCAATACCAACTATTACTACGATATTATCCCATTGATTATTGTACACAAAATAACCCTTATCCCCGAGTGGCTTACGGGTCTTGATAAGTGAGGATCCCCATGTAAAAAAAAAACAAAAATTCCCTCTAAAAATAGGAAACATGATTAGTGTGTTTTTAATACAAAAAAAAATGAGTTAAAATGAAGTTCTGTCTGTTTTTTACGGATGCATCTACTGTTTTTTGTGCTTTATGATGAATGCCCTGGAAAAGTCACTTCTGATTAATGTTTATCAGTTATGAAATATAACTGCAACAGTTTCGTAAAAATCACACATAAGTGATATATGTGGTTAATACTTAATACTTAATCTTACTGACCCCCCCCCCGACTTGAAGGAATAATATAATAATATGAATTTACATGAAAATGCCGTCGATGAGCTCTTTGAATCAAAAAAATTGACCTCTGGTTTTGGTAAAGCAATTTCATAACTTGCGTACGTTGTCCAACGCTAGACTTATTCATAATTAATTTCCAAAATATTATCTGTAAAATATCTGAAATAGATTTTTTTTAAAAATTATTAATGGTAAAATGACAAAGATTTTCAACCCTTCAGTGACTTTTTGGACACCATGTACATCCTAAGTTTACCATGAATTTGTTAAAAAAAAACTGTAAGGAATACAAGTTTATTAATTTTTTTGTGAAAGAAATAAAATTTCTCAATAATATATACGTAAATCAGTTTAATGAAAAAGAAAAAATCTCAAAAATAAATAATTTTCAAGATAAAAATGAGTTAAAATCAAGTTTCATCTGTGTTTATTTATAAGAATTTATAAAACAGTCTCGTAAAAGTCACACAGAAATGATATCGACAACGATCGTGTGGTTAATACTTTTGTTGTTTCTTATTTTATTTTTCTAAGACACACACATTAAAATTTATAAATTCATTTGCGCGGGAATTCCAGCATTCACCCACACCAAACCTCTTGGGTAAAAAAGCAGGACACTCGAGAAATTGCCGACGTAGTGTGTGTCTAAAATATGAATTTTTGACCAATCAGGGCTCGATTTAAAAAACTTATGTTTGCAAGCCTCAGAGAAAAAGATAAGCGACACCAACATCAACGCTCGCCGAGTGAAATTCAGTAGCTGAAATGACAGCTTTTCTCACACGTCAAAGAATATTGCTTGACTCTCTCTTTCTCTCACTTCGCCACAACACATAGTCGGACTTTTTCTCTCATGCTCTCAAGTCTTCACTTTCTTCCTCCTTTCCTTCTTTCATACAGATTGCCACCTTGGCGCCCACTAAAAAGTAATTTCTTTTCTTTTAACGAAAATAAACAAAAGTTTATTTTACACTATTTGATAATGTATGTTTTTATTTATTTATTTATTTATTTATTTATTTATTTATTTCAGGAGATTTATGCAAGTCCCCAACACACTTGATATTATTGTCCCCCCCCCCTAAAAATAGGAAACATAATTATTGCGTTCGTTATAAAAAAAAAAAAGTTAAAATCCAGTTCTGTGTTTGTTTACATTTACATCAGCTGTTGTTTGTGCTTTACAATGAACGCCCTGGAAAAGTCACTTCTGATTAATGTTTACCAGTTGTAAAATTTAACTGCAACAGTTTCGTAAAAGTAACGCAGAAATGATATCGGCAACGATCGTGTGGTTAATATTTGATCTTACTGAAACCCCCTATCATAAGAAACATGAATATTGGGTTCGTTATACTAAAAAATCACAATGTTTATGTCTTTGTTTCTATATGACTAAGAAAATTTATGAAAAGAGTGTTTTCAACGTAAATGATTGATAGAGAAAAAAAAAAAGACAGCGGAATTGTTAGGTTGATATTCGTGTGAAGACATTAAAAAAAAAAAAAATTGGCTAGCAGCCAGTGAGAAAAACAGCTTTATTCTTTATTTACTTGCGTTAAAGAATGAGTAAATTTGATCAGTGTGGAAAGTGATTGAATGGAAATAAACAGTGTACACCTTTTAAATAAACTAATAAACTGTGTGTATTGTTCGCGGTAAGCAGTAAGTCTGTGTCGTATCAAAATGTGTTGTTTTAGTAAGGTAGTTTTTTTTTTTTTTACATAGGCGTCACCACTTATCAAGGCCGATAGGCCACTCAAGGATAAGGGTTAAAGAGTGTAGAGTAGTCAAAAGGACAATATAGTAATCGATAGTAATGGAAGTTCGGTAAATTTGTCAACTTAAGTGGAACGGCTCATCAGAAACTTGTTTACGTTCGACGTGAAGACAACCAGTTTATAGACAGCTGGAAAGCAGGAAAACCGAAGACAATTCCACAGGCGTGCAGTTCTAAGAAAGAAGCTTTAATCATGGAATCTATGTTTAGGTTAAGGCACTGATAAAGAGTGGGGGGGGGGAATTATTGATAGTGTTTTCAGCTAGACGAGTGTTTCTTGTAAAAGTTTGGTGAGGGGGGACCATAGATTGAAGCTCAGTCGAACACTTTCCATGAAAATAATGATAAAGCAGAGACAAACTCACAACATCTCTTCTGTGAGATAGAGGTTGCAGGGAAGAGAAAAGGACATTTCCCACCAGGCCACGAAGTCTATTTTGAACCCTATCAAGGCAGGACAAGTATTTTCTAGCAGCTCTTGTCCATGTTTGTACTCACAAATAAAATATAATTAATGAACAGAGCACGAAATGAACAACAAACTTCTTTTCAACAGCAACAACGTAAATAGGTATTTATTTGCAGTAGAAGTTGAAGGTCGGACTGAGATAGAAGAAGAAGAAGGAATAGAAAGTTCTTTCGGTGTCGGTCCTCGATTAGCAGTGGACAGGGAACAAGAGGAGAGATGTTGCTAGGCTGAAGGTCCGGTCCTGACTGATTGACATTCCTTAAAGACTTTAGAGATCAGATGAATTAATGCGCTGTTAGCTGATAGGTCAATCTATGACCGAAGAATTCAGAGGGGGGGGGCTTATTTCCCTAGTGAAAGCAGTTCTTTGTAACTGCAACATGGTAAGCGGAGATTCCTATGCATTAGTTGAAGCGAGTCAGAAGGGAAGCCATATTGTATTTTGGTAAAAAATCATTTTGAAAGTGTTCGAAAAAGCAATCTCCTAAACCGTGAAATGAATCTGGGCAGCCATTCAGTGCTGGAAGTCAAAAAATAAATAAATAAATAAATAAATAAAAATAAAAAATAAAAATAAATAAAAATAAAGTGATAAAGTTCATTATCTACATACCGAATAAATATTAAATGACTGTTAATCAAACGAAATGATAAAATGAAATAATCACGGACGCATGTAATAATTGAACCCTATGAAACATTTGGTAACGGTGTAAACTGGGGTAGGAGGAGGATATAACAATAAGTGAGGAAGTGTCTTGCTATCACCTGTAAGTATGACTTGTTTGGGATAGTTATTCTTCTCAGAATTATTCTAGGAATTAAGTACATTGAATTAAATCGCTTGATGATAACCAGAAAACATGCATCAGGTATTGGCAGGTAGTGTGACCTCATTGAACGTATATGTGGCGTCTGTATTTTTATTGCTATAATAGTTTTTACTAGGGGAAAATCATGTCTATTTTATGAATATAGAGAATAGTACTATAATGTAGACAAGCTTACATATTCTTACGATTCGTACACATTGTACTTATCTCAGAGGAAAACCAAGTCACGCGTCGCCACTTGACATCCAGTTGTAAGGCTCTGCTGGAGCTATTATACAAGGCAATACAATTGAGTGTGTAAATCTCTTTATTTTTTCCCTTTGATTTTTGTTTATTAATTCATTCGTTATTCGTCCGATTTTGTGTTCATTCGTTCTTTCATTCATTTCCTTTTTTCTTCAGTTATTCTTTATTTCGTCTTGTTTTTTTTCTCTCTAAAACTGTCTTCGAAATCTAGTGGGTAGTGTACCCCATCCCCATCAAAAACGGAAAATTGGGGAAAAAAACGTACAGAAAATTTGTTATTTCTTTGTTTTTCTTTTTGTTTTTTAAATCTATCTTCCTTTTTTATGTCATTCTTTTTTTTTTATTCATTGAATTTTCCACGTCTTTCATTCATTTTCTTTTATTCATTCTTTGTTTCGCTTTTTCTTTCATTTATTTAATTTAATTAATTATTCTTTCCTTTTCTTTTCTTTCCTTTTTCGTTCGTTTCTTAACGCGTTAGTTATTTGCATTTTATCTATTATCCTTGCTTTTTTTATTTTCTTAATTCTTTTCTGTAATTAATTATTTTTTGAGTCATTCATTTTCTTTTCTTCGTTCTTTCATTTCTTTCATTCATTCATTCATTCATTTTCATTCTTTCTATATTCATTCTGTCTTTTCTTATCTCTCCATTTTATCCATTGATCTTTCTCTCATTCGTCAAATTTGTTTATTTTTCCCTTTATTTTTAATTAATTAATTTTTTCATTTATTTTTCTTTGTTTCACTTACATCTTATCTTCATTACTTCTTTCTTCTTTGTTTTCTTTCTTCCTTTAATATAGTTCATCAGTGTTTCTTTCGTCTTTTCTTTTACGTTTACTACTTATTCTTCTTTTTTTTCTAACATTTATTGCTTTCTTTCTCGTTCGAACAAAGACGTACGATTCAGCTTTTCGCGTGGCTAAAATCAATAGTTACCCTTTTACAACTCACACGTTTCGTGTATTTGAATGATCGATGTACAAATCTATATACATTTATAGAAATGTCTGGAGTATTGCTCATTTGATAATGACGTTGACCCAGTCCGCCATAAGGAATTACATAATTTTATTTCAGTACTAGAAACCCGCCCGGTGTTGTCCGGTCGTAAGATTACGCTTAAATATGATATGTTTATGCATGCAGATTGCGTATTTATTATTATAGAGCCAATTCCCTTATTGAGTATTATATTGTACCCAATAAATAATAAAACAATGGAAAATAAATAATAAAATAATGGAAAATAATAACCTTGGATTGGAAAAAAAAATTAAAACTAAGTTAAAATTTACAATTAAATTTTTTGTTCGACTGAATACTCAAAAAAAAAAAACAATTTTCAAAGTCCTGTTATTCTTGCTCTTCTTATTATCAGATGACAGAAAGAAATCAGCAAATTATATTTGTAGCAGAGCTAGAATTTGCTGGTCAAATGAAACTACAATTTATGATGATTAGTCATGAATTGCAAAAAAAAAAAAAAAAAAAAAGAAAAAATGTATACGTCCTTTAAAAAAAAACGTGTGAAAAGATGTAGAAACTGTGGAAAAGAACAAAAACAAACCGGATATATATATATATATATATATATATATATATATATATATATATATATATATATATATATATCGTCCAGTTATACTATACGATTTAATTTACATTAACAGCCCTTCATGTCACACTATGTCAAATGACCTTGGATACAACAAGCGCTCATTCAGTGGATGTCTGGTTAGTGCTTTCTCTCCTCGCTCTTTTCATCGTCTTTGACCGTTCCACATATTTGGTGTGGTGTCACCCGAAGCTAGTGCTTTGGGGGGGGTAGTTTATAAGATTTCTTGTACTTTTAGTTTGCTGTTTATTATTATTATTTTTTGTTCTTTTTTAATATTATTTTATTATTATTCATTATTATTCATTAGTATTTATTATTATTCATTATTATTATTTATTATTATTTTTATTATTAGTAGTATTTTTTATTATTATTCATTATTATTATTTTTATTTTTATTATTTTTATTATTATTATTATCATTTCGTTATTATTTTTATTATTCATTATTATTATTATTTTTATTATTATTCATTATTATTTTCACTATTATTATTCATTATTATTTTTATTATTATTATTATTATAATTATCATTATTATCTTATTTTTTATTATTACTATTATTATTATTGTTATTATTATTAATATGATTATTATGTATTGTTATTGTTCATTATTATTAATATTATTATTTTGATTATTATTATTTTTTTATTATTACTATTTTAATATTATTGTTGTTATTATTATAACATTATATTATATTATATTATAAAATAACTAGATTTAGAATTTTCGAAAATAAGAGTTGTTGCCTGATGAGGTCTCTAGTTAGTAAATACTAGTAGACCGAAACATGCTCATGACTGTGTAGCAACAAACTACTGCTTATGTAAAGACAAATATATATATATATATATATATATATATATATATATATATATATATATATATATATATATATATATATATATATATATATATAAAATAAAAATTACAATAAGTTTACCAAGGTAATCAAAATGGTAAACTTAAAATATATTATAAATATTAAAGAGTTAATATTTACAAGTAAAGTAATCTCAACCAAATGTAAAAGCTCAATAAAACCGAAAAGGAAATAGAGCTTATAATATGAACAAATGATTAATAAAACATGTTAAAAGACTTCTTGAAAAAGAGTTAAAAACATATTTAATTTTAAAAAGGAAGCACAAGATAAGTGGATAGTCCTTAATCCGCGGAGTTTTGAAGAAAACTCTCCTCCTCATCAGAGGGCAGGAATTAACAAAATGCAGGATCGGATTTTCTTGGGTTTTTTACCCTTCACCGGACTATTCATTCATGTGAAATCTTTTTATCATTTTTCTTTTACCTCCTATTCCCCTTACCTCACCCTTTTTTTTAACCAAGTAAGATCTGTGACTTACTTGTAGTTTCATTAAATACTTTTATATGCAAAATCCGATCCTGCATTTTGCTAATTCCTGCCCTCTGATGAGAAGGAGAGTATTTCTTCGAAACTCCGTAGATTAAGGACTATCCACTTATCTTGTGCTTCCTTTTTTAAAATTAAATATGTTTTTAACTCTTTTTCAAGAAGTCTTTTAACATGTTTTATTAATCATTTGTTCATATATATATATATATATATATATATATATATATATATATATATATATATATATATATATATATATATAAAAGTTTGTTATTCGGTTTCAATTCAAGTTGATGAACCTAAGTCATATAGACGTATTTTGCTTTTTTAATCGCAACTTTATAATATATAAAAAATCAGCAGAACATTAACTCTATAATAATATACACAAAATCTGCAAGAATTGAAATATCATATTTAAGTGTATTTTGCAACCTCGCTACGCCCAGCGTTCCTGCTAGCTTGGATAAATACTTTTGCAGTTTTAACAAAATAGTTACAATAATATTAGAGCGTCTCCATTTACACTGAGTATCTACAGAATGCCAACATTAATATATTATATATGAATTAGTCTCCTGTGGTATTTCCACAGGTCCTGCTAGTTATTATTATTGTTATTATTATTATTATTATTATTATTATTATTATTATTATTATTATTATTATTATTATTATTTTTCTTTTTTTTTTTTTATTATTGCTATCATTATTGTTTATTATTATTATTATTGTTATCATTATTGTTTATTATTATTGATTATTAAAACTATTGTTTAAGTATAGTTATTATTACTATTGCTTATTATTATTACTATTTTTGTTATTATTATCATTTTTATTATTATTGTTGTTATTACTATTATTATTATTGTTATTATTAGTTTTTATTATTATTGGTAGTATTATTGTAATTACTATTATATTATTATCTTATTATTATTATTATTATTATTATTATCGCTTTTATTATTATTTTATTATTATTGTTGTCGTTATTATTATTGTTCTTGTTATTATTATTGCTAAAATTGTTATTATTACCATTGTTATTATTATTATTGTATATCATTATTATTGTTTATTATTAATGTTATTATAATTATTAATCTTATTTTATCATTGCTTATTAATGTTATTATTATTGCTGCTGATATTATTATTTTTAGTATTATTGTAATTATTATTGTTGTTGTTATTGTTATTATTATTGTTTTTATTGTTTATTATTGTTATTATTGTTATTGTTACTATTATTGTTGTGATTGTTACTATTATTATTATCATTATTATTATTATTATCATTATTATTATTATTATTATTATTATTATTATTATTATTATTATTATTATTATTATTTATTAGGATTTCTCATACAAGCCATCGTTAGCGATTATGGTGAAAATAATCCACGGTGTTCCTTACAGTCTGGGTGACAACAAGTATCCCCAGATATCCAGATATCCAGTAATCTCTACTGCTTTCAATAACTGTTGCAAATAATTTTACATTATCATAACAGCCGCTTCTCATTGATTTCTCAT